>NC_053154.1:165198662-165498662 GCF_016835505.1 Polypterus senegalus
CTTTAACTGCACATTATTTTGAAGGTTTACTAATATATAATATATAAAATCCAGTGTTTTTCTGTCTGTATGTCTGTCTGCTTTTCACGAGAAAACTACTTAACGGATTTAGATTAGTTTTTTTTTTATAATTTGCTTGAACATTCCGGGTTGATTTTGCGACTCGTATCCCTTTGATATGTATCATAGTTCGCTTGCGGTACCAATTTATTTGTGAAAATCCAAGATGCACGCAATGGGCCGAGGGGAGGGGCCATCCTCACTCACTCGCCAGCTTCAGGACATGTTCCTTAGCTCTGCTTAGCTAGCGAACGAGAGAACAATTGAATTCAACTTTGTTTGATACTTAAAATAAAGTGTTACTTAGGTCTTGATGAGTTTGAGTCCAGATAGTCTCAAGTGCATACCACATTGAAATGAGATTGCAATTCAGATTGTGGATCGTGATTTTGTGTTAAAAGGATCGCGATATGATTTTTCAGAAAGAAAATTTGACTAATCAAGTTTTCAAATTTATGTAGGGTTAATTAACTCTTTGGCGAGCTACTTGGAAAGGGGTTGCGGTCTACCGGTAGCTCACGAGCGATGTGTTGGAGACCCCTGATCTAAAGGAAATCAAAAATCCCAAAGATTGCACCATTTACCTTGATGTTAACAATTAACAGTGCTCCTATGGTCTTTGAAGTGAACAGTGGATGTAGTGTAACTATAATGACTTGAGATGAGCATTCAAAATTAGGGGCTGGTGTAAAAGAGACGGCATTAAGGAGGTGTTCCTTTCATCTGAAGACCTATACAGGAGAGAAGGTTAATGTACTTGGTGCTACAAATGTGACTGTTCAATGTTGTCAGTTTCTTAAACTGTTACCACTAGTAATGGTGGCAGGTAAAGGGCCAAACCTGCTGGGCTGTGGATGGACTAAAGAATTACATGTAGACTGGAGCAAAATAAACCAGATTGTCGGTGAGACAAACAAAGTTCATGAAGTGTTGACACAAAATGAGGTTGTTTTTAAAGAAGAGTTGCCAGCAAACATTTATGTGGATAAGTGAATAACAACCAGGTTTTTTAAGGCAAGGCCAGAACCTATTGCAGTGAAGCAAAAGGTGGAGGCTGAATTGGATGTATTCCTTAAGGAAAATATCATTGAGCCTGTAAAATTCTGTGAATGTGCTGCTCCAATAGTTCCTGCTTTAAAGCAAGATGGGTTTGTGTGACCTGTGGAGACTACAAAATATGTCAATGTGGTGTCCAAACTAGTGCAGTATCCAATTCCAAAAATTGAGGATTTGTTTGAAAAGCTTTCTAGTGGTGAGAAATTTAGTAAGCTGAACTAAGTCATGCATACCAACAGATAACTCTGGATGAAGAAATGTGTCACCATCAACATACATAAAGGATTAATTTCAGTAAATCAGCTACCTTTTGAGGTGTCCTCCAGTCCCACAATTTTTCAAGAAATCATGGAGGGTTTGCTGCAGTGACTTAAACATGTAGCCATTTATCTGGACGATATCCTGGTGAAGGGTCGTAATGATCAGGAGCATCTGCTAACACTGAGAGAAGTATTTAGAATGTTAGAAGGAGAAGGGTTATGACTAAAGAGAAGTAAATGGAGAAGTTGAGTTTCTGAGTAATCAAGTGGATTCTAGAGGGCTTCACCTAATTCCAAATAAAGTAGAAGCTATTCACAGGACACCAGCACCAATTCGAGTAACTCAGCTGAAATCATATTTTGGGGTACTACACTATTATAATAGATATCTGCCAAACCTTTCAACTTTATTAGTCCCATTACATAAGCTGTTGAAGAAAGAAGTTAAATGGTTTTGGGAGAAAAGAGCAGGAAGCTGCATTTGAAAAAAATCTAAAAATCTCCTTCAGTCCTTTGAGGTACTGGTAGAATATGACAGTCTGAAAGGCCTCATTTTGACTTGTGATGCATAATTTTATGGGGTGGGTGCTGTCCTGTCACACAGGATGCCTGATGGACAAGAAAGACCTATATGTTTCATGTCTAGAAGTCTAAAACCAGCTGATTGGAACTATCCTCAGCTTGATGTAGAGAGCCTAGCAGTGATGTTTGGGATAACATATCTATGGTAGGATATACACCATTTGCACAGATCATAAACCTCTTCTTGCCCTTTCTCATGAAATGAAGGCAGTCCCACAGATGGTTTCACTGAGCCTTTAGAGGTGGGTAGTAACCTTACAAGCTTACGATTATGAGATCATACACCAGCCTGGTAAGGGTCATGGAAATGCAGATGCACTAATTAATTTTCCCTTGTCTGTAGCACATCCACCCAAAGACCAAGACGACAGAGTGCTGATGATAAGACGATATACCTCTGGTATCAGTAGCAGATGTGCGCAGATGGACAGGCAAAGATCCAGTGTTAGCAAGGGTAAGGGAGTTTATTTTAAAAGGTTGGCCAGAGCAGGGCCCAATCCTGTGCCATATGTCAATAGGAAGTCTGAACTGAATATACAAGATGGTTGTATTTTATGGGTGTCTCGTGTCTTTATTCCAAACTGACTTAGTTACACCGATGTCATCTAGGTATATCACAAATTCAGGCCCTGGACAAAAGTTATTTTTGGTGGTAAAATCTGGACAGGAATATTGAAGCACTAGTTCAGTCGTGTACCAAGTCTCTAGAACACAGGAGTGCGCCAGCCATTGCTCTTCTGAATTTTAGGGAATTGCCTAGCAAACCATGGCAGAGACTGCATGTTGACTATGAAGGTCAATTTATGGGTCACATTTTCCTGGTGGTCATAGATGCTCATTCAAAATGGATGGATGTGCATCCTGTATCTTCTTCCACTGCAGTTGTTACTATTGACTGCTTGCAAAAATGTTTCCGCAATCAGGAGCTGCCAGAAATCAAGTTTCTGATAATGTTTTTTTCTTTGTGAGTTTAGAATTTAAAGAATTTTTAAAGAATTAAAGATGTTTTTTTTGGACATGGGGATAAGCCCAGTGGTCTTGGATGTGGAAGGACCAAGTGAGAGTGGAAAAAGTGACATGGACACTCAAAGCACAGCTCTGCCTATGTGTCAATCCCAAAGGAATGTTAAGAAACTAAGCTACCTTAAGGACTTTGAACTATAAAACCAGTGAAGAAATCAAAGTGGTATCAAACAGATTTGTCTACTTATATAAGGCCTGGGTAAGAGATACTGTTCTTGTGTAATTTTGTTTAGTAAAAATAAAGTAATTTGCTGGACAAATGCTGGGGTCCCTTCATTGTTTGGCTTTCTGGAAGATATTACAGATGGATATTTTTTCAAATTTTTTTAACAACAATAATGCTTTAAACTATTTCAGTTACAGTCATTCATTTTCTGAACCCAAAGATCAAGGTAGCACACCAGAAACTACTAGAGTGAGAAGACTCTGACAGGAGGAAGACTAGTGCCCTATCTAACCTCAAAGCTAACGGAGGATACATGCAACAAACCTACAGAACAGAGTTAATTCTGGATAATGGGGTGAGAAGTGTTCCTGCACAGGTAATCTGGCTGGAATATCATCCAAGCCCCACCACCATGCCATGCTGGTAAAGATAGTGATATGTTGTCACTGATAAGGAATTAATGAGGGCCACACTCCTCCTGTGTTTTATGTCCTCACAAGGAAAAGCTGGCCATGAACCTGGGGCTCCAATTCAGAAGCAGCAACACATCCAGTTGAGCTAAAGGGAACTTTACTTGAGGGTATTATATCAGGTAGTGACTGTTTTACTCTCACTCAGCCTTGCTACCCACACCGTCTATGGTTACAACTTGACTAGGACAAAACAAATATTCATGTTCAACATAAAGATGCCAGTCAAGTTTTTGGATGGAGGTAAAACCCTTGGTAGAGAGAGGGCACTCCAGTCAGCTGCTGAAATCCAGACCAATCATTGTAAGGTAACTGTACTTCCAAGTACATTTTTCTACGAAAATTTGAATTAAACATAAGTAATACAACGTACGATGATAAACTTGTAGAACTAGACAAATTATTGTAATATTCACTTTAATATCTCTTGCATTAAAATATTTCAAAATGCATATAAATTTGATATCATTTTAAACTCTTTAAATCCAATTACAGATGGCAGAAGCCAAAGCCTAGTCCAGCATGATCAAACACTAGCCACGCACTAGTTTTGGAGAGTGCACCAGGCATTCACAGGGTCCACTCACAAAAGGCCGATTTAGAATTGCCAATACATCTAAGATTAACATCTTTGGGATAAGGAAGAAAAAGTCAGACAGAAACTGCAAATTCCACACAAACAGCAATCCAGTATGTGTTTCAAATTCAGGATATTGGATCTGTGAGGCAGTATTGGTAGCCATATTGCAACTGTGATGCCTCCAAATTGTATTAGCATTAATGAAAATCTAAAGGACTACTGTGTCCAAGTTGGCTTACAAGAACTGTATTCATTATAATTGCTTACATCCATTTTTTACAACTGAAGCACAGGTTGACCCAGTGAATTACTCAGGATCACACAATGAGTCAGAAACAGAAAATAAACCTTCAATGTTATGGCTCATTGTTCTATGCCTTAGCCATAACGCTACACTATCTGCATTAACTTAATTTGTACATGATATAAATAGATACATCTTACAAATCACATTAAACCATTAGTTTTACCTGTCCATTCCAGGGAAACTAGAAGTGTTCCTTTAACAGCTGATCTGCCCTTGTAGAAGTCTCTTAGGGTCAGAAGTGCTATATAAGATATAAAATAAGAGAAGTTAATAGCAGAAAGGCAGACGTCTTCAAGTGAGTGAAAAGAAAATGCTAACTGTGGCACTTATCTTTGTCACAAGCATAGAGAGAAAGGAACCAAGGGAGAATAAGAACATGTTTAGGCAACCTTATGAATGAAGGCAATCTAGAGAAAGTGAAACGTGTGCACCTATTACTTTACTGTGCCTTATTGTCTATTCACCAGATGAAAGTCAGACTACTAACACTTGGAATTCATTGGCACAATTTTCCTGGAAGTGACTCATCTTTCTGAGATACATAAATGAGAAAAATACAGTATGGTAGGACAATATGGAATCAGAAATGTTCCTAACCTGAGGAATTATTCATCTGTGTGAAAACCCACAATAAGAAATGGTTGTTAAATCAAGCAAGCTCCATTTCATTACTCCTCGAGGATACTCTGCTTCATCCCTAGAGGTCACAGTTCAGCCATACCAAAGAAGCAAATACCAGCCGTGATGTCAAGGGCATCCCTCTGTTTTTTGCAGAGACATACCCAAGCTGAGATGGACAAGATTTCTCCCAGGTTGTACAAGTCATCAGACACTAAAAAGCAAAATATATAATTAAATAAGGAAAACAGAAATATGTTGCTTTATCAGAAACCCAGGCAATCAACTTTGCAAATAAAGAAGCAAGCTCTCTACTCTCTCACCTCTTTGCCACTTTACCTGTTAATGTTTCTCCAGACAAACTGCCCATGGAGTAAATGCTCACACCCATGATGCGAGGGCTTTTATTCTTTTGGAAAGTGGCAAAGCCATGAAATTACTGATCATCTTTTTTCTTTTAAATATCATGTTTAACATTTTAATTTTGATTAAACATGTCAGATTAGGAGATGTCTTTTGTTCAAGTCTTTGTCAGTAATTTCCCATTGTTCTATTCACCTTGACTCAATAATTTCCAATATCTGTCTTTCCTCTATTTGGTTGCTAAGATGAAGATAGCTTTTTCAGAATTTTAAAATCTGCTTTAATCTTTATCAGCAAACTGTTTGCACCTTTTATAATTGCTTGAAAATGTGAAATGTGATAGGGAGGCACTATATTAAATGCATTCATTTATTTTAAACAATATGAGCTCCAAAATGAATAGTTTGTACTTTAGGAAAGTGAAAAAAACAGAGTTCCATATTTTAGGAATGTGAAAAAGCAGAGTACAATATAGAAGAGCACTTCCTTCAAACACACTCTGGGACACATTGTATTAACTTCTCTTGTGTCAGCCTATTCCATGGAGAAACATTGCCGATTTGTTTTTACTTGGTGTAATTCTGATATGCCGAGTTTTCCAGTTTGATCCTGAACTGTAATCCTGTACGTACTGTAAAGCACTGCACAAAGGTGTATGGTGTCAATATTATTATACAATTCATGAATATAGGGTTAGTCCGTATCTTGCATCTAATGCTGCCAAAATAGGCACTGAATCTCTATTAAGCAAAACTGGACAAACAGGTTACAAAAAAGAAGGACGGATGGCCTTAGGTAAAGATCCCACAATCCTAAGCTAAAGAAAAAGGTTCAGAATGAATGGTCTTAGATAAAGACATCTGGCAAAAAATAAACAGCAAATCTGCACTATTGGCAGCAGTTGTACTATTGGCCACCTTGTTATCAGAATCTCATTGTTAACTAGCTGCTAGTAAAGAAATCAGAAACCATTTAAAAAATTGAAATGTTAAGACTATTAAATAAATCAAGCCAAAACAAGTGTACAGATTTAATTAACATATTTTTTTACTAAAAAAGGTATGACTGCAGTGAATATCTTCATAAAGTTCATTAAAAAAGCAAAGTCAGAATAAAAATTTGACATATAAACAAAAGACCCATGTGTGTATGAAGCAGTCTGCTTTGCTCATGCTCAGCCACAACCACTAGATAGTGCCGCGGTTCTCACTACGAAAGATCTGTGTATAGCAAAGGCCACTGAGCAACAACAACGTCATGCTAATGACACAGAAGAAGAGATACAACGTCAAAACTAAGCAAATTCCATGACTCAACAACGTGCAAGTGAAACTCCTCAGCAACAGAGGACTTGAACTTTTTACTAAAAGCATTGTCTGTCTGGAGATATTTTCATGAGACAAAGTTTAATAGTACTCATAAGCCAGTGACATGGTTAAAATATGGCATTGCCAGGGTCTTCTTACGAAAGCCATTAGGGCAGCAAGCACAGGTGGGTCCACGTCCTCTGCGCTGGGCAGTTCTTAAGAGTTAGTTAACATCTCTCCAAGTTCACAAGAATAGTAAAACTACAAGGCAATCTTTAAGTTTTTATCCCGAAGATCACACATAGCAAGTAAATTATAAAGCAGAGGCCAGACGGCAGAGGCAGATCATCCGTTTAAGTGATTTGTTTCATTAACACAATGAAATAATTTGAGATTAAAAATACTGGATGAAGCAAGAAATATTACACGTCTTATTATTATTATTATTACTAGCCACACTACCTGTAGAAAACAGGTAATAGAATAATTTAAAAATATTTAATTTCTTTAGCCCTACCTTAAGCACCCTTTCTTCTCATGTGTCTGAATCTCTCAATTGGCACTCCATCTCTTGAGCATGTTCTCCTAAAGCCTGCTTCTCAGAATCTTCATTATTTTTGAGGCATCTTTCTCACCTCCTATATGCTTTTTTATTTACTATGTTTTAAGGTGACTTTTGCAAAGGAATTGCATGCTTATTTACCATTACTCAAAGAAAATGTGTTGTTTTTTTAGTTTCATATAATAAAAATATCAATACTCCATTGTGTTATAGAAAGTGAGTTATGTCACTCTTTCATTTGATTAAATTAGACCAACACTGTCACGGTAGAATGGTGGTTTATACAGTAGCTTCAAGGATTCTGCATTTTAGGTTTGAATCTTGTGCCATTTGTTGTTTAAATGGAGTTAGCATGTTCTTCCTGTGTCTGTATCTTTTACTCAAGGTACTTAGGTTTTCCTAAACATTCAATGCAACATGTTGGATAAATTATCTGTCTCTTTTCAAACTTGTCTGAGTGTCGGTGTATGTGTGTGTGTGTGTGTATATGAGCGCGTGCGAGTGAGAATGGAATCTGTGAAGGACTTGCCCCCAGTGATACTAGAATAGACCCTGGCTCTCTACATCCCTCACATGGATTAATCAGGTTTGAAAATAGTATATTTACCCTGCACATGAATATTTTTTTTGTAGAATAATATTCCATTTATCATTACTCCACATAATGCTATAAAAGGATTGAGAGAAATTTTAAACTCAAAACTGTCAGAGGTTAGCAAAAGCTTTTCTTAGAATGGTGTGAGAACCATTTCAAACATCTATGACCTTGTCAGACTGGATTCTGTCAATGACAAAATTTATCATTTTTTAGTCAAGATTCAAAACTAAGACTTTTAACAATCTAATTTACAAAATGTAATAAATGATCAATATTATACTTTTTGTATTTTCAAGCTCATTGTTAATTTTTCCTATTTCAATGAAAGTTTCATGTTTAACCTGTCACTAATAACATGTCTAATATAAAGTCTCAAAATGACAGTGTAGGCATAACAAAATTAATCTAGTTTGCTGTCTGTTTCCCTTCCCTTCCTTCATCCTCAAACAAGGCTAGAATTTAAGAATTTAAAAATCTAAAAGAATTTAAAAGTCCCAGTCTGCAATAATGCATGGGAGATCTGAAACATACTGATTCTCCCATACATAATTATAGTAAAACAATATAAGGACCAAAAGAAAAAGAAAATCCCAACAAAACCAAACTAGTGTCTTATTTATTGAGAGAATAAAAAAAAATGCCATGCCTGGCCAATTGTGCTTTTCCCAAACAAACAAATAAAACATTAATTAAAATCTTTACACTTGCATTAATGTAGTTAAACTAAACTTTTTTTTTTTGTAAAGGGCATCAGAATGTTTTGGTTTGCTTTGCAATCAGGCACTGAATAGATACTGTTTGTGATTAATGTGCTTCATTTCTTCCCCACAAAATCTAAAATTATGAATATGTTTTCAATGCCAATAGACATGAGTAAATTCTAGTGAATGTGTATGCAAGTGTTTTTTTAAGCCTTAGGTTGTCATAATTTCAACCTCTTATACATAAAAATTTCATTTAAGCCTTGAATCAGGAGTTTGTGACCTTGATTTCAAAATTCATACAGATAAGTCTGAAGAGCTTAATTCTTGCTTTAAACATGATATAAATCTTAATTAAACACACAATTAGTTACTCTTTTGCTTCAGTGAAAGATTAAAAGAGATATTTTAATGCTTTAAAATTGTTAGCAGAACATATGGCCAATAAAAGTTTTAATATCCATTAACCTCTGACTCACTTATCCAATTCAGATCACAGACAGCCTGTACCTTTTCCAGTAGAGATTGGTAACATGTTCGCCTATTGCAGAGCCCAGTAATCCACACAATATTCTCACACATATGGGCCCATTTATTGGAGCAAGCTGTTATAAATGCCAGCCCCATGCAGACACATGGAGAACAAGTAGGTTCAACAACTCTGCAACTATAAAGCAGCAGTGCTAACCACAGTACCACTATGCTACCCAATGTTAAATATTTAGTGTTTGTTTTATAAGGATGGTATGGCTTACTTCAGTTTTGACTCTATAAGGAATCCACCATTCTAAAACATGAACGTGCTTATTACAAAAATTAAAGGTTCATTGGGGAGCCACTGGTTATCTCAGTAGCTCTGGGCACAAAACAGAAACAAACTATGGCATACAGCCTGACAGAAACAGGGCCAGAGTAGAGTACCTAACCAACATAATTTGCACATCTTGGGGATGACTGTGGCTTTGTTTTCAAGTAGGTCTCTGTCCCGATGAGATCTTAAAACGGATTAAGCAGATCAGAAAATAGATAGATGGGGAGATTATTCTGACATGATTTTCTTTTTTCTCAACTATTTAATTTATAATATTACTTAAAATTGATGATATGTAGCAGAGCAACTGAGCATACAATAATTAATAACGTCTTTAACATTAATTGCTGCTCAAACAGCAGTATCAAAAAGGTTAACACAGGCCAAGTGCACTTACTTAAGTACAACATTAATAAATTCTTGTCAAATTCTAAAGCAGCTTTAGACAATTCCTCAGGTGGAAAATTAGTTTTTTTTTCTAATTCTGTACATAGTAAAATATTCATTTCCTGCTGTGTTACAGAGCATGGCTAAGGAATCATTCTGATAGGTTAGGATATGGTGCCAAGCATATAGTACAAGATATCTCACATATCACAATAAATATTTCCCTACATATTACAGATCTACTGTATCAGGCAGTACTCTGAATACTGCTGCAAGTAGATAAGGGTTAAGTATTGGAAGAGTGGCACCAATACTGTCTGACACTATGAACTGAGTGAGTGATGGTCTCAAAATATATAACTGAGCGACATAGGTTCCTAAAAGCATTTTTGCAGTAAAGGACTTGACCGAAGGACAGTTTAGATAACTACTATCAAGATAAGTGTGAGCAGCATAGAGAACTATGTCTTATCAGTTGCTGAATCCATTTGAATTACTTGAAAGAGGGCAAAAAGTACTACATGCATTTTCACTATTACAAGATAGTATGGTTTCTCATTAAGGAAGATTAGGCAAGCCTAGCAGGCAACTTTAAACAAACTGTTCGACTTTCTATAATAGAAGAGCTGCAAGATTAAATGTACAAAAGATGCATGCGTACTATTAATTCAGAAATGGCTGAAATATAAAGACAATTGGAATATAAAAAGAGAACTGGAACATGATTTTTTTTCTAAATTTCAACAAGCCAGAGCAATTTCATTCTTTTCTGCTTCCCTCCAAAATCTTAAAATACATGTAAATAGAAACAAAGGTTTACGGTTAAAAATAAAGTACCACCATGCCCCCTCCAATACCCCCACTAGCTAAAACTGATTTTTTTGAAGAATGTTTAATGTATATAAAAACCATCCTGTGGAAACTTTTGGAGAGTTTTCATTTTAAGAACATCAAATTCTCAGCTAAAGCAAGACGATGAATAGCAATCAATGAATATCTAAAGGACACATTCCATCAGACGACAAAAATTATATTCCAACAGATGCAGTTTTTGTAATTGGTATTGCAAGATATCAATACTATGGTGAGAGAGTTAAATAATCAAACTGGGGCTGAAATGCAGAAATATTGTCTGAGAAAATGATACTCTTATTCAAGTTAATGTTAACACAAAATTTCAATGCATTCCTCAATATAATTAATACACTTGATAATTGGAATAAATATGAGTAAATTATATAGAGTACCATATCATCTGCATGAAATACATGCCTTATAATTCCTTGAATATATGATTGTTTAATAATACAAATAGTGACAGATTCACCACAATATTAAATACCATTGTCAATAAAGGTTAGCTCTACTTAGTTTCTCAATCAATAGCAAAATAATCAGAACTTATATTAATAGATGTTTCTGGACTATAACATCATAGTATAGTCCATGTGTATAAAAGGAGTTCCTAACCCAAAGGCTTATTTCTGTATCAAAAGTTTGAAAGGCCTCAGAGCAAGTCAATGGTTACAGGTGAATATATTATGGTAATAATTCTTGTTGAATTGATAGAATTTACTTTTTTAAAAAATATTTTTTATCTTTTAAAAAGTATACATGGAAGAACCGTTTCATTTTTAGCTACAGCTTTCAACAAAGCCATTGTTCAGCAATGGAACTGGCCTGTATTATTTGCCTTACAATGGATTCTATTCTTTTTTTGGAAATAGTGTTATTGAGTATCGCAGCAATGTTTTAGGTAGAAGGCTTTTCTTTATCTTTAGGTACCTCAGATATAGTCAGCATTAACAAACTTAACGTATTAGACTGATTGTTAAGTAACTAATGTTGACCTTGAAATATCAGCTAGAACACCTAAGGTAATACTTAAATTTTAGTGAAGAGGACAAAATAAGAATTAATTATTTATATCCCTGATTTGATCATTTATATGCAAAATCTCTATGCAAAAAAAACTGATAATAGGATCCTGGCAAGCAATTCAGTTACATAACTAAGTTTAAATTAAAGGCAAGAAAAACACTAAGAAAGCTGCAATATATTAAAGGAATGTTAAAATGTGAAACTATCATACACATAAATTTGAATAATTGGAAAACAGGGTCTTTCTCAAATTATTTTTAATAAAATAGAAATGCCTTAACTTGTTTCACCTTGTACAGAGGAACTGGACAGATTTCTGAGGCTTTCTGAGATGGTATGACATCAATGCAGAATGAGAAATCTGCAGTCCCAGACGGATATTCATTAGAATTTTCATATATTATCTGAACCAACATTTTTCATGTAAAGTGTTGTGACAAGTCATAGCTCATCCTTAAAGCATCACATTAAAAGCAGAGCCAATTCCTGCATAAGACACTAGCTCACTGTAGGACACACCCAAACTCATGGTACTGAGAGAAAATTGGAGTACTAGGAGAAACCCATATGAATACTGGGATGAATGGCCTCACAAACAGTGAACATGCCAAGAACTAAACCCTGCAATTTATGGAGCAGCAGCTTTGTTATTAAGATTTTATTATGCTTTAAAATAATTGCTTGTAATGTAGTAGATGGAAGTGTCAAGTTAAAAAGAAAATGTTAAATTAGTTAAAAAATAATTAAACAAAAAGTCTTAGTTTTTACCTTGGTGACTTTGTACTCCGCATTTCCACAATTACTTTGGTTTGGATAGCCTGCACAGCTGCCTACTTGCTCTCCAAATCCAAATGACTCATTTGTGCTCCCTCATATAAAACCAGAGGAATCTAGAAGGGAAAATAGATTGGCAGATATTAACCTATAGATGTTAAAAATAGCACTGCCACCAGGTGGCGCTTTTCTCTGAGCTTTTAATGGAGGTAACATATTTGGTTACACACTGTATACTACAAGTTAGATTGGAAATAATGGGTTTGAAATACAAGGTTACTGATGAAGTGTTTTACAACTTGACATTTGTGTACATTTCAACACCATAAAGACCAAGAAGATATTAGATATGTGCAAAGCACTGCACAACTATTCTTCTTGTCATAACCTCCATTCTGCTCTCTTCATATGGAATGCCAACATAAATTTCTGATTTGCATGCATGAAAATTAATTCATTTTCATGCATGCTAAACTTAAAACAGACAACAAGAACTATCATATAACTGCAGATTTTCAAAATCATAGCAGGTGAGAATAATATGTTCTACTGACCTAGTGAAAATGCTGATGAACCCAAACTCTTCCAGATATGATTAGAAAACCCCCACTGAACAAATAAAATATGTCAATTGCTGTTTTTATGAAAGAGTAGAACAGCACTTTTTCAGTTTTTCACAGAAAATGGAGTAACGGGGATACCCTATTTCATCCCTCTTTATTTGCAAAATAGTTCCGAGTTTTGTTGTTTTATTTCCCTCCCATTACAATTTATTAACAAACTTTAAAAAAAAATTATGATTTATTTACTAAACAAAAAGCAGAAAAGCCTGGGCATTATGAATATAATAAAAAGAAGACAAAAAATGAACTCAAGTAAAAAGACAATGTCTGATAATGTATTCTTGGAAGCTAGTGTGTTCCAGAGTCACACATCAAGGAATAGTGAAGGGAGGATTTGGGATATATTGAGACGAATAAAGAAATAAGTTTTGAATCAAAAGGAAACTGGTCATTGAAATGTCGCAGTGGTGGACATCATTTAGCCAACTTGGTAGCCGGCCACACAATTTCTATCTGACAAACACTGCAGTTCATTGGCAGAAAACAGATTAGCATTCAGCATACAGCCAATAAAAAGGTCAGGACATGCCGCTGAGAAGTTATAGTGGAGATTAAGATCCTGTGAAAATGGGAAGGAGTCACCTAAAGGGAACCATGGTGATCAATATTTAACCACAAGGGTGAATAAGTCCCTGAGAGGAAACCACAGCACTCCAGCCAAGAAGAGTGTAAAATCATGGCAGTGAATTAAAAAGAAGTATTGCAATGCACAGGGTACTGCAATACACATAGCTACTAAAAGATTTGGCAATTTTTTTTCGTTTTTTTTTTATGGAAAGTACAGTGTAAAGTCTATCTGTATCACCATAGTACTACTTTAAGTTGCTAATGTACAGCAACAGAAGAGGTTGTGGCTGGGCAGTTATCTACCAGCTAAGAGGGTACAAGTCATTACCACACGTGAGCAATGGGAAAGGCTTCACGTTCTTGAGGTTTTTTCAGGAGGTCTGAGAACAGTCCATTATGCACATGGGTATGGGAATCTCTTGTATGCTGCAATAGAAGCCACTAAGAGAAGAGACAGAGCTTCTCAAACCAAGAATTAACTGCTGAAATTAGTTTTATACCAGAAAAGCTACACGACTGAGTCGTAAACAGAAATTTATCATAACATCAATATTATTTTACTGATATGGTAGACTCCAAATAGACTGGTGGCCACTTGAAATCGGTTGCAGAGTGAGGGCTCGATATTCTTACTGGTGTTTAAAATCATTGTCTTCTTATCCAGAAGGAAACAGTGTAATTAAGAAAACAGCTTTCAAAGTAAAATGCGGTTTTGGCTTAACATTTGAAAACAGTCCATACTAAATGGTCATTACAAATTAAAACCACAGATGCAAAGCAAAAACATGAATGGATGACTTTTGCCATTTAAATGTGTCACACATAATTACACCGTCATTTTGAACCAAATATGCACGTTACTGTAACTTTTTACCTTGTCCGGCGCACAAATATACGTAAAATTAACCAAAGGATGTGGTTTAAAAGAAGGACTGTCCAAGAGACTCGAGTCATCCCCATCTCCAATTGCCGTCTGTCTTATTGGTCGGCACATTTGATTGGTCTGTTCATCTGTCTTTCCTAGAAACGCACCTATCATTATATCGTCACTAGCCTACTGATTGGCCTAAAGACTAATAAGCCACGCCTCTCACGTATGACATTTTGTTAATTTCAACAGCCTGAAGACCTCTGTTAAGGGTAAATTCGATTCCTGTGTTAGTTATATCTTCTAAATCACATCAGGCGGAGACGAAGTACTGTACTGACTTACGTTCACATGGCTAGTCTCCGGTGTCTGCGCTTTGTGTTGAGCGTGGCTTGGCACAGCGACGTTTTCAGATCAGGTAGGTGCCGCGTTCATTTGTACGCCGAATGACATGCCGTACATGTAGCAGCTGAGCGGACGCGAGTGTTACTTTTCCTTTTTTAACTGTTACATTTTAAAAATATTTCAAAAAAGTATGGTTTTACTTTTATTATAATTGTGATGTCCTGATGATATTCCTATGTGGGACATAATCATATTTATGTTGTGGATCCAATGCACCTGTCGTCTTTTAGTTTCCATGCATTAGACATACACGGGTGCAAAACACAATGACTCACAGAATTTCGAACTCTAGTTCTCTCCCTTTAGTCGTCGCTTACCAAGACTGCATAATTTTTGGCTTGACTTTAGGTTTATGTGTCCGTAATCTGTTGGAAAAGTCATGTTCGTGGCACTTTTTTTTTTTTTTGTATATTTTTTTTTTCGCTTGGCCCGCGAAATTCAAATGAGACAGGAAAACGTAAGTACTATACTAGATATACAAAAATATCAGATGATGAAGTAAATAGACTTGTGGTTGCTATAAATCCACAAAAAATCCCGAAGTGAACAGACTTGTGGTCGTTACGTATTGGCCCGGTTCTGCCGGTCGTGCAAACGGTTCATGTACGAAGGCGGCCGAACATAGCCGCCCTCAACAAAACGCAGGCTCGGCGCGGGGCTCGTCTTTTCACGTTGAATGTCGGTAACTTGCTTCAAAGAAGAACGGGCAAGTCATAACACGTGAATTGTGACAGCTCAGGTACGCAGCACATCAATCAAAAGTTTTTGTAGTGTTCAGTTGTTGTTTCTACAATCTTTTTGATATTGTTAAAAGCGCAAGTTTAAATATAATTTTGGAAGTCGTTTTACCTGTAAAATGGGAGGTAAAGTATTACATATCTAGTTCATACGGTTTGGCATAAAGGGACTGTATTAATATAAATTAACTTGTAATATTTTTCCTTAACTTTAGCGTGATGTGAAGAAATAGACTTTTGCTAAATTTTGTATTTGTGAGAATATGAGGCGAGGTCTTTTTCAAGAAAATTAAGTCTATAATCGGCACTCGCTTTATATTCGGAATTTTACTGATAGATTAATTAAACTTGTCGCCGATTCGTTAAATAAGTCACGTTTTATTCTACCTACGAAGAAATTTTCTTTATTTTTTTTGACATTAAGGAAATTGAGAATAATTATTTAGTTTAGAAAATGAGTTAAAGTATTATAGGGTGATGGGCGGCTGAAATTAAATGGCACGATGGCGGCTTCGTCTCTAGAACCGGGCCTGGTTATTTATAGCAACAAATTTCTGAAATGAACAGAGTTGAGCTGGCAATATCCACGCATAAACACCCAGAAATTCATAGAACTGCTTTTAATAAACATGTATGCATCTTTCAGTATCACTTCCGAACGGCTGGAGCGATTTTCATGAAACTTGCAACACATGTTACAGTTGGCTGGTTCCGAGATAACATGCATACAAGACAAGCACATTAGTGAGTCTTCATTGTTAATTCATTTTTAAAGTGTTTTTTTTAAAAAAAACACTTTCCTTCCTGCAACGCTGGGTATTTCAGCTAGTTTAATTATAATACGCACATTTATTAGATTATAATTCTAATAAAGACATTCTTGTCGGATCCATGAATATTAAATAACTATATTGTTGTACATCAAAATAAAATTTGTAACCCCATGGAATGTGTTGCAAAAGTGGGGAATCAAATTATCACCTTTTGAAGGCTTGCCAATGCTTATTAAAAGTTTAGTGTTTGATTTACATCTGGATTCTGGTCATTTTCTCAGTGCAAAAATAAAATGGTGTGTTTCAAAGGACATTGTTTGGTGCAAAAAGAAAAATGGAAGATAATTTCTTGCCAAATTTTAAAGTGCAAACTTGCACATGGCTGCATTGGCCATCAATTGATAATTCTCAATGTAAATGGAAATTCTTATTGGATGGTACAGGTGTAGAGGTTAATATAAAAGACTTTGGAAATCATTTCATACCATCAGTTAATACTGAAGACCATCTTTTTGAGTTAATTAAATGTGGTGAATACAAAGGAGAAAAAATAACTGAGCAAGGAAGAAGCTGATCAGGGTCATCACCCAGAAACCAACAGGAAACTTAAAGGAGATGCATTAATGTTTTGCAATAACTTGCCAACCCATGCATATTACAAACTTTTCACATTTTTGACAAGTCTGACACATTTTGCTGGGCATATGTAATTTCTTACAAAAAAGAACATTTAAGAAGGCATATATTTTGCAAGAAGACATATTCATTCTTACAAAAATATGTTAAAGTTTATTATGAACAGGTGAGGCCGATGAACATTCTAGCATCAGCTCTGAAAGGTATTTCTGGTGGAAAGGCTGCACAGTTAATCACTCAAAGACCACAACATCTGCTATCGAAAGTGGTGTTAGTAGGATCGTGCAATGAGTTTGCGTCATTTCAGTGAAAAGTGTAGTTCTGAGCAGGATATAGAGAGGCACATTGTAAAGGAAAATATTCAGAAAAGAATGGTATAAAAAAGGGAGGGAGTCCAGTGTGTTGGTTGGTCCAGTCAGAGCCCAGAAGTCGGTTGTGTAGTAAAGTTGTAGACCTGCTTAAAATGGTCTGTATACAGAGGATCACCCTTGTACAGTGCCAACTGACTGGTAAGTTGCATTAACTTTTAGTGTGCCCTTAGTGCCGCACTGACAGCTTGAAAGACGCAAGCTTTTTTCTGCTCTCTCAATGTTTTTACACACTTTTCACCAGCAGATGGAACCAGAGAGCTCCTTAACATGAACATACTTATGCAAACACATGCTTATGAACACATCCTTTTGGCAGCATGTGTTCAAAGCAGTAACTATTCCAAATGCATTGTCAGATGGAATCACGTGGGAAGTTTGATCACTGTTAATAACTTGGTCACAGACAATCCTGAACAAATTGAACAAATGCCAAAGGAGCACCATGCAAGGCAAGTTATTTTAATCTCTTTCAGTGCTTTGCATTTACATGTCTCCTGTAGCATTATTTCAGATGCTTTATACATATCAAGTGCTTTATAAATATGCATGTTTACACCTAGACAGCCTAGTGCCAATTTTTGTAAGTTCTTTTGTTTATACAGTAATTTTATGTTTTTCTACAATCATTAAATGAAGTAAATAAGCTTCATTATGCATTCAAATTTCAACATTTGCTGATAGGCTGGGTTGTATTGTTTCAATCGTTAAGGGTTAGTCACAGGCATCTAGAGGTATGCATGAGGGAGGTACTTGCTGTTACCCAGTAGTGATCCCACTTTAATTCATCAATGATGGTTACTCCAAGGAAATTTTATTCACTATTTCCACAGCATCCCCTCCAATGTAAATTTCAGTGTTAATCCACTTTCTGAAGTCAATGACTGGGTCCTTGATTTTCTTGTGCAAGTCAACTTCATCACTATTGGTGATCAGGCCCAGGATGTTGGTGTCATTATCACATTTAATGATGGACTTGGCACCGTGTCTGGACACAAACTTATACTGGGAGCTCAGCACACTACCCTGTGGAGTGGTAGTTTTGAAGGTCAGCATGAAGGATGTGATGCCGGCAATCTGCAAAGCTGAGGTCTTTTTTTTTTAATTAAGTCCAAAATCTAATTGTACTAGGTGGCGCTAAGTCCCAAATGCTGTAGTTTGGTGAGCAGTTTTGTTAGTACAACACTGTTAAACACTAAGCTGTCTTAGTCTATAAACATAAAACCTGAACAGCAGTTTTAAAGTTATCCGATGTTCCAGAATGATATGGAGTGCAAGAAATAAGAGAACTGCTGTAACAATGTGCATCTTGGAGATGGTGATGGGGAGAAATGTTGTGTACTAATTTAAACCAGTTAGTGAGCAGTCTAACCAATTTGGTGCAGTAGTTTAATGTTATAAACCGAGTGCCTGCAGATATCATACACACTGTTACAGGCGTGAAAAACGTGAATAAACAGAAACATATACAGTAATCCCTCCTCGGTCATGGGGGTTGCGTTCCAGAACCCCCCGCCATAGGTGAAAATCCGTGAAGTAGAAACCATATGTTTGTATGGTTATTTTTATATATTTTAAGCCCTTATAAACTCTCCCACACTGTTTATAAATATTCCCCGCAGAGTTATACAGCATAATCCCTTTGTATTCTCTTAGATATTAGATAAGATTCATTGAAATTATGTATGTAAACAAACTGTTTATATACAGTAAAACCTAAATATTATTTTAAAGATATTGAGCGTCTTCAATATCATGTTACAGACATTATGATAGACAGGCCACCAACAATAAATACATACAATGCAAAAAAAATTGTATACAGTAAATGTGTGTACAGTGACACTAAACGTACATGCATGTACTAAGTACTGTAAGTAGAAAACTAATTATGGTTACTCGCCAACAATGACACGACAACTTGTCCGATAACGAGTTTAATTTTACTGCACAACAAAGGAGAGCATTACAGCCCTTCTAAAGGAGCCTCTTCAGGCGACTGTGTAGCACTGCCGTTGTTCTTCTTCCGGCAGGCTTCAATCCAAATCCCTAAAGCAGATTCCATCCGTACTACTGCCTTATTACGTCCACTTATAACTTGTCTTGCACCCTGGTTAAAAGGACACTGCACCCGTAGATCTTATATTCTTTTCCTCCTTTTTAAATAAAAAGAATCATGGACTCATTGATACCGTAATGGAGTCCTACAGCGGTGTAGCTTTTCCCTTCCTTCAACATATCCAAAACTTTTACCTTTTCGGCAATCGTTAACATCTTACGTTGGCACTTGGGCACGGCCCCTGAAGCAGTAGGAGGAGCAGATCGTTTTGGAGCCATAATGAAGGGCTTGACTACGCACAAAGATATACACAAAAGAGCACAAAAGTTAACTCTTTACACAGCAAAACACATTGATGCTGAATGAGCGAGACGAGACTTCCTGGTTAACGACGCGGAATCGAATTCGGCGCTCCGTCGCTGAGCCAGTCAACACACAAGAACTTAACTGCGTGCTCTGATTGGTTAGTTTCTCAACCATCCGCTAATAGCATCCTTTGTTTGAAATCAACTGGGCAAACCAACTGAGGAAGCATATACCGGAAGTAAAATGACCCATTGTCTGCAGAACCAGCGAAAAATCAGCGTTCTATATTTAGGTATGCTTGCATATAGTGGTGCAACGGATCAAAAAACTCGCCGTTCGGATCGGATCACGGTTTTAAGTCACGGATCAATTTTCGGATCAGCAAAAAAAAAAAAAGACGACAAATTTAACTCTCCATTAATTTAGTAAAGTATTTTTTGCCCATTAAACAACATTCAACTCAAGACTCATTCCACTTAATTATATAAATACAAATTAAGGTGCAATATAGGGCATGATAACTATTTCCTTTTATGTGGACACAATAAAAAAACAACGTTAAATGCAATTTAAGGCATCATTGCTTCTTACTTTGAACATAGAGAGAGAAATAAAAACTAGTTTATGACCACATCATCAAAAAAGAAGAAAGCAAAGCAGACCTGAGCGCTTAATTTCAATTATTTTTTTCAAAAACATGCGGATGTCTACATTTTCTGGGGAAAGTGTAGATCTCTTTGCTGTAACTATGTCCCCTGCTTTTGAGAACACCCTCTCGCTAGACACTGAAGTGCCGGGCACAGCAAGATGGTGTCTTGCCATTGTGGCAAGGTGAGGTGTTGACCATGTCCTTCTGTGCAAAGGTCTTGCCAAAAAGCTCCACCATTGCTGACTTCTTTTGAGGAGATGTGTCTGCTCCTGTTGGTGCTGCATATTGATGCTTCAGGGAAAGTTACATTATTGATTAAAACTTTTTTTAAATGATGCTGGAAGTTTGTTGAGCTCCTCTGCTAAAACTGCTACCGCTGTGCATGACCACGCGTATGAAGCGGCAAACCGGACAAAAGTCGAGCGAAAATGCGTGAGACAGGTTGAGAGAGTGTACGAGAGACACGCGCACAATACAGTGGAACTTTTTTTGTTTCGGATCTTCGGATCACGTGCGTACCGAACCGTGGACAGGAATCGATTTGGATCACGGATCAACAGTGATCCGTTGCACCACTACTTACATATAAAATCCGTGCTAGAGTGAAGCTTTGAAAGTCGAAACGCGATATACTGAGGGATTACTGTATTGTAAACACTACAAAAGACAAATCAAAACGCACACATTTATATATATATATATGCACACATAGTATATATAAAATCTTGATTTGGAGTAAAGTATAACATGGTGTTGAATCAATTGTACATAACTTAGTAAGTTGCTATAATGTCACAGAGTGTGACCTGTAGGGGGTATCTCAGAGCTCCATACCCTAGACACTACACCCACACAAGTACCTGGCTCATACATGAGTTTATTTTAAAAAAAGTAACTTACACACACACTTTTCTAGTAGTAAACATATTTTTTTTTCTTGTTTCTTCTCCCTTAATTTTCTTCCTCACTACTTATAATTCAGACTTTCTCAGTCAGATGAGGTGGCCCCTTTTACACTAGACCTGGAAGCACTTCCAGCTCAGGAGAAATCCTTTAAGTAAGGAAACCCATTCTCAGCAGTTCCCTTCGGCAGCACCCATGGAACCCAGCACTACTGTTTAACATTACTACAATTCACAGGTTGCCCTGCAGGTGTGTTAAAAGTAATCCAGCTAAGTGATGCTGCCACCTAACAGCTTAAGGATGTATACAGCTTTGAAAGACATTCCCCACTGTCTTTCCATTGCAGTGTCCTGGACAGGAAAGAAAACAAACTATCACAGTCGGGAAGTCCATTCATGTCCTCTGTTCATTATATGGGTTCTTTAATATATACAGAAAACGTCTTTGCATCCTATAAATAATTACATTCCAGCTACACATTTCTTTCACTATCTTCAAATCAGGAAATTGTTTAACAGAACCTTCCAGATTTTCCTCATTTTGCACCCTCATCCATGCTGGAAAAATATTGCTCAATCTCAAGGACTTAGACACTATCTCTACAATATATAAAATCATTTTACATTCCCTCCCTTTCAAAGATCTAAGAGGACACTCGGAAAAAGATCTCTCAATTTAATATATCAGAAAAGGAGTGGAAAGTAGCAATGCAGAGAATTCACTTGAGCTCCATATGCACAAAGCATACAATTATACAACTCAAAATTATATATTGAGCACATCTGTCTCGACTAAAACTCTCCAAAATGTTTCCATGGCATGATCCAACCTGCGAACGCTACAACCTAGTCCCAGCCTCACTGGGTCACATGTTCTGGGCCTGCACCAAATTAACATTATTCTGGACACAAACAAATTGTGATTGCATTCACTACACTTTTGGCAAGCAGACTTATTCTGATAAACTGGAAGAACCCAAACTCTCCTCTTAAGTCAGTGGGAAACTGATGTGTTATACTATTTGAAATTGGAAAAAATCAAATACTCGGAGGATCCGTATAGATTTTTTTCAAAACATGGCAGGATCTAATCAGTAATATTTTTAAATAAGCTCATAAAGCACAGAGAATTTATTAATTTAGGCATGTTTACGAGCCTTAAATTTCACACCATTTGGCTTGCTCGCTCTCTCTCTCAGGGGTGGGGATCGATTTGTCCTTCACTCAATTTTTCTTTTTGTAAAAACTTGATTGAATTGTATGGATTGCAATAAAATTAATAAAAAGAAGGAAAAAAATATGGGTTCTTTAAGTAGCCAGGGAACCATCGAAAGCACTCCATCCCTTGTTAGAAATCATTCAGAAAGTGCACAAAAACCTAAAAATGTCTTAAGTGCTCTGAAGTTTTTTTAAAAAAAAAACACAAATATTTACTAATACAGTGGTGTACAAACGTATGCAGTCCCCTTGAAAGTCATTTATAATTTTCAGCATGACAAAATATTTGTACACCTTTTTATCCATTTAGTCTCCAAAAATCAACATAAACAATTTTCTGTAGATATTTAACTGAAGTAAGTATAAGTATTCAAGCCCTACACATTTAATACTTTGTTGAGAACTCCTTTGCTGCCATAACAGCCTTGATTCTTTTGGTGTAAGTGTACCAGTTTTGCACATTGTTCAGGAGTGATTCTTCTCCATTCTTCTTGGCAGAATTTATAGAGCTTCTCTAGGTTGATGGGATGGCGCCTCTGGACAGCAGTTTCCAAATAGTGCCACAGATTCTCAATAGGGTTAAGATCAGGGGGGTATTTTCCATCCGTCGCTTAAATCATCTGAGATCAGATGCCTCATCTTAAATGAGTTAATGTCGGTGAAACTCATCCGGGATATGTCAGTTTTTCAAGCAAAGCTGTGTAGTAGATTAGTCTAGCTGGATCTAATCATTCGAGATGAATTCGCTTGCCCGTGCTGATTGAAAAGCCTGTATATATTGAGTCTAGAAAACATGATCAGCAAGTCTTTGATAGGCTGTAACAAAATGACGAAAGAACAGGCACTTTTTTTTTTAATAACACAAGTGGAGCAGGACCTTTTTATTTGAAGGATATGAAGAATTTCAAGATTTAATATGCACAAGGGGTAACGCTGCAAAAGCAGCCCAAACTAGAAAAGACAGCTGGCAAAAAGTGGCTGACAAATTACACGCTAAGTAGTGTGCATTGTACTTAATTAATGCAGTGTTTCATTTCCTATGTGTCAGATTAATTATTATTTAATATGTCTTAATTCCAGATCAAACGTGAGCACAAGGAGAACATGGGGACAGGTTAAAGTGAAGTACAAGAATATACTTCAAACTGGTAAATATTGGTATATAACTATTTAAAGAATTGTTGACATAAAGAATCATATATAATATAAAAAAACATTACTTTTAAAGCTAATAAGAAGGCAGACAAGCAAAAAACAGGTGGAGGTCCACGCGGTCTAGACCTAACCCCTGCAGAAGAGTTGGCTCTCCAGCAAAATGCCCATCGCTCTGTCTCTGAGGGCATTCCAGGGGGAAGCTCCTCCTCAGAACCAGTGGCAGGATGCAGTGGTCACTTCATTTCAGGTAAAGGTTGGTCATTGCATGTATTTGTCCTCAATGTGTGCCATAGGTATGTTCCATATAGCCCTCTTTTGGGGCAGTTGCAGGGAATGTCATACAGTCATGGCTGAAATTATCGGCACTCCTGGAATTTTCCCAGAAAATGCACCATTTCTCCTACAAAATTGTTGCTATTACAAATGTTTTTGTATACACATGTTTAATTCCTTTATGTGCATTGGAACAACACAAAAAAAAAAACCAAGAAAAAAAGCCAAATCTGACATTTCACACAAAACTCAAAAACCGGGCTGGACAAAATTATTGGCACCCTCAACTTAATATCTGGTTGCACACCCTTTGGGGGGGAAGAAAATAACTGAAATCAAGTGCTTCCTATAACCATCAACAAGTTTGTTACACCTCTCAACTGGAATTTCCGACCACTCTTCTTTTGCAAACTGCTCAATGTCTCTCAGATTTGAAGGGTGCCCTCTCCCAACAACAATTTTGAGTTCTCTCCATAAGTATTCAGTCGGATTTAGATCCGGACTCATTCCTGGCCACTTCAGAACTCTCCAGTGCTTTGTCTGCAACCATTTCTGGGTGGTTTTAGAGGTATGTTTGGGGTCATTGTCCTGCTGGAACACCCATGACCTCTGACACTGGGCCCTACATTGCGCCCCAATATCTTTTGGTAGTCTTCAGATTTCATGATGCTTTGCACACAGTCAAGGCATCTAGTGCCAGAGGCAGCAAAACATCCCCAAAATATCTTAGAACCTTTACCATGTTTGACTGTTCTTTTCTTTGTAGGTCTCCTTCTGTTTTCTGTAAACCGTAGAATGATGAGCTTTACCAGCTTTACCAAAAAGCTCTACCTTGGTCTCATCTGCCCACAAGACGTTCGCCCAGGAGGATTTTGGCTTCCTCAAGTACATTTTGGCAAACTCCAGTCTGGCTTTTTTATGTTTCTGTGTCAGCAGTGGGGTCCTCCTGGCTCTCCTGCCATAGTGTTTCATTTCGTTCAGACGTCGACGGATAGTTTGAGCTGACACTGTTGCACCCTGAGTCTGCAGAACAGCTTGAATATGTTTTGAAGTTGATTGGAGCTGTTTATCCACCATTCAGACTATCCTTCGTTGCAGTCTTTTATCAATTTTTCTCTTCCGTCCACATCCAGGGAGATTAGCTACAGTGCCATGTGTTGTGAACTTTTTTATTATGTTGTGCACAGTGGACAAAGGAACATGAAGATCTCTGGAGATGGACTTGTAGCCTTGAGATTGTTGATATTTTTCCACAATTTTTGTTCTGAAGTCCTCAGACAATTCTATGCTCTTCTTTCTGTTTTCCATGCTTAGTGTGGCACACTCAGACACACAACAGAAAAGTTGAGTCAACCTTTCTCCATTTTAACTGGCTTCAGGTGTGGTTGCTATATTGCCAGCACCTGTTTCTTGCCACAGGCGAGTTCAAACGAGCATCATATGCTTGAAATAAAACGATTTACCCACAATTTTGAAAACGTGCCAGTAATTTTGTCCAGCCCATTTTTGGAGTTCTGTGTGACATGATGTCAGATTTGGCTTTTTTCTTTTTTTTTTTGTGTTCCAATGCACATAAAGGAAATAAACATGTGTACAGTGATCCCTCGCTATATCGCGCTTCGACTTTCACGGCTTCACTCCATCGCGGATTTTAAATGTAAGCATATCTAAATATATATCACGGATTTTTAGCTGGTTACAGATTTCTGCGGACAATGGGTCTTTTAATTTATGGTACACGCTTCCTCAGTTTGTTTGCCCAGTTGATTTCATACAAGGGACTCTATTGGCGGATGGCTTAGAAGCTACCCAATCAGAGCATGTATTATGTATTAAATAAAACTCCTCAATGATATACGATATGCTTCCCGCGTGGTGCTTGATTGTTTGCTTTTCTCTGTCTATCTCACTCTCTGTGACATTACCTGCGCCTGACGGAGGGGGTGTGAGCAGAGGGGCTGTTTGCATAGAGGCCGTTTGCCTAGAGGATACGGACGCTCCTCTAAAAAATGCAGCTTTATCGCGGTGCTTCGGCATACTTAAAAAGCCCAACAGCACGTATTGATTTTTTGATTGTTTGCTTTTCTCTCTCTCTCTCTCTCTCTCACTCACATTCTCTGCTCCTGACACGCATTCCTTGAAGAGGAAGATATGTTTGCATTTTCTAATTGTGAGAAAGAACTGTCATCTCTGTCTTGTCATGGAGCAGTTTAAACTTTTGACTAAAGGGTGTTATTTCATGTCTAGGGGGCTCTAATAATGTTAACAGTGTGGGAGAGTTTATAAGGGCTTAAAAAATATAAAAATAACCATACAAACATATGGTTTCTACTTCGCGGATTTTCATCTATCGCGGTGGGTTCTGGAACGCAATCCCCGCAATCGAGGAGGGATTACTGTATACCAAACCATTTGTACTTGTAACAATTTTCTGGTAGAAATTGTGCATTTTCTGGGAAAATTCCAGGGGTGCTAATAATTTCGGCCATGACTGTATCCCTAGAACTTGTGTCTGACCAATGAGATATTGACGAAGGTCAAATATTTGATAAAGACACTTTGTCTGATTATTCATCAGGAGGAGAGGTGCATTTTCCAAATAATGTTTGATCAAACTCCACTCTGCTCAGTCCCATGTGCCCCAATCACATTTGGAAATCCTGGGTAATGAGAATGTTAGGCTGATTGTGAGATTCTTTATGGAACTGTGGGTGTTTTGCCTGTGTACCTGCAATGGCATGAAACCGCTCTTTTATTGTCTGCGCACGCAGGTGTTCAGGAAACACTATCAAAACCCAAAGGAAATATTTCAGAGCCAAACAGACTTTACGAATTGCCTGGCAGACTGCACTTTTAGATAGCACTTTATATACTGTAGGCAATGCGGAAAATCTATTTGCAAAAATCCTCAAAGCAATGCATACTGTCTGTGTGGCTGTGAGAGCCCGACTTCACCTAGTTTGACTTTGAATATAAGGTGCTACTAAATCTCTGTGGTACAATATTCCCCTTCGGCTAAAGCGGTATTTTTTGAAAAGAATTTCCTTTGGGAGCAATAAAGGATCTTGCCGATCGCGCAAAACCCTCTCTATATAAAATTCGGTTCTTATAATTTGCGCACCAATATCAATTGGTCGCTCATTCATGAACGGTGAAGCCATGACTGAATGAATTCCATGCATGGATACTGATTACCGTAGATACTTGTGTATAAGTCGAAACATTTATGCCTTAAAATTCATTCAAAAAAGCCGTGTCAACTTATCTGCGGGGCAACACAATTTTCCATAGAATTTGGGTAATGGCACAGTGCTTTTATTTAAAACAGTCAATCAAAATCAGTGTTCAAAGTAAACAGTGCAGTGATTCAAAAGAACTCTTCATTAAATAAAAAATCCATAAAGCAAACATGGAGGTTTAAAAATCAATAAAATTGAAAAACAATCCTTTAAAAACCCAGCCTAGCACCCAGGCTGCCACACAGCTGCCAGCGAGCACTCATTCGCTCTCTCGCCCGCCCACTCGCAAACCCACTCTCTCTCCTGCTTTCTCAAGCCCCCTCTGTCTTTCTTTCTCTTCCTTGTGTGTGTTTTTTTTTTTTTGTTTTGTTTTTTGTTTTTAAATCCGTTTTGGCTTCCACGCCTGTGAGCGCTCGTTCGCTCGCCCGCCCACTCGCAAACCCTCTCTCTCTCTTTCTCTCTCCTGCTTTCTCCAGCCCCCTCCGTCTTTCTTTCTCTTCCTTGGTTTTTGTGTGTGTGGTTATTTTACTCCGTTTTTCCTTCCTCTCTAACTGACTCGCGCTTCTCATTATATGCAGAGAGTACATAGCAGCTGCAGCACATTAGCCACAGGAACAATCACGGATGTGGGCAGTCCCTCACCTGTGCACTAGGTGAGAAACGGCCACACCGCTGATCGCCCTGCGGCTTGCTAAGTCACGAGCGCGGTGATTATTTAAAAACTAAAATGGCTTTTGCTAAGAGATCTGTGGACCCATAACACCACATAAGCCTTTGTTGGAATTTCAAGCATCGGCTGGCAGGTGTATGAGGTTTATGAACAGATATGGGTTGTGCCTTCATCAGCGAACAAAAATCACGCAGAAGCTGCCGAAAGATCTAGAAGAAAAGGTCAGTTCCTTTCAATTTATTATCAAGCAAAGACAAAGGCATGACTTTGATTTCAGTAACATTGGTAACATGGATTAAACGCCAATGACATTTGATATGCCGGGGAATCGAACTGTAGCAGGTATCGGTGAGAAGACCATACTTCTTAAGACAATGGGCCATGAAAAAAAACACGTTTTACCCTCGACTTGTACGCGGGTCATAGCAAATTTCGTAATTTTGGGCTTAAAAAATACACTCGACTAATACTCGAGTATCTATGGTAAGTGTGTGAGCTAATCCTTGTTTACATAGAACAAATCTGCTCCGAGCAGGTTTGAGGATTTGGATGTGCTGCTAAGACAACACATCCAGCAAGAATTTCGAAAAAACCGACACATCCAGGATCATGCCAAATCGTCAACAATTCCATCTGGCTAAACAAGTAATCCACGTACAAAAAATACCCCCCAGGGCTTTAACATGGACATTCCAAAACATTCACCTTTGTGTGTTTGAGCCATTCCTGTAACATCCATTTCAAATCGGTCTATAGGTTTACAGGTAGCCATGTTTAAGTAAGTACCTGAAATTAGCAATATAATAGTCACTTGTGGAAGTCCATCCATCCATTATCCAATCCGCTATATCCTAACTACAGGGTATCTGCTGGAGCCAATCCCAGCCAACACAGGGCACAAGGCAGGAAACAAACCCCGGACAGGGTGCACACACACCCTAGGGACAATTTAGAATCACCAATGCACCTAACCTGCATGTCTTTGGACTGTGAGAGGAAACCGGAGTGCCGGAGGAAATCCACGCAGACACGGGGAGAACATGCAGACTCCACGTAGGGAGGACCCAGGAAGCAAACCCGGGCCTCCTAACTGTGAGGCAGCAGTGCTACCCACTGTGCCACCATGCAGCCTTTGTGGAAGTCAAAAGTCACCATTTCAAACAGTATTTGCATAATTGTTCCACATTTCATATGCACACCTTTAGCAGTTTTAAACATTCACCTACACATACTGTATTTTAATTCAAATGCTACATGTACAAAATTATACTTAATTTAAATTGTTTACCTGAAGCAAATGATCCCTCCATTCTTGACACATTGATTGCTGAATGAAAAAAAAAATCACATTTAAAGCTTTGCCTGTGTCTGAGCCAGTAATAATCACTTAACTAAATACCTGATAGGGCTATACCTTTGTGGGAACCAAACTTTGCATACTACTGGGCACTGCAATACTTATTTTAAAATATGTATTTCTGTAATTATTGCAGTTAATTTTAATAATGATTTATTAGAATTCACTAACAGCTATAAATAAAAGAATTTGCAGGTCAGTTTTAAGTTACCAAATGCTGCAGATGAAGCTAGCAAAACAATCAAAGTTATACTCCACTAAAGCAAGCCTGAAATTCATTTTCTAAAATTACAGTGACTGTAAACTGGTATACTACACATTGTATTGGCCTGAACACTTCAGTAAATGTTTACAAAAAGATGTGCACGTAAATTTAAAAGCACATATAATGGAACACTTAAGGTTATATGCAGTGGTTCTAAGCAACACTGTAAATAGAGGTGCTTGTATTTTGGAGAAATAATCAATTTGCATGTTATTAGGAAGAAATAGTTCACTTAATACTGTATTATGCTGTGTAAATAGTCTCATACTACGTGTAGATATTATACTTTCAAAAAGTAAACTTTAAATTATCACATATAGAGTATGCATACACTTTTTACCAAGCACTTGAGAAATATATGTGAGTGAGAAAAGGAGAGAGATGCAGCATATTCTTCAGTAAGCGTATTATATGGGACTAGCCAGCCCACGGCGCAGCATATGCCACATATAATTATTTATTGATGAGTGAGCACTTCCTGAAAGACAGAGTTGTTCAAATGGGGAGGGTTTGAGGATACAGCTGTCAGTGAATGAAAAGCTGAAACTCTGGAGAGAGCAACATACAATTGTCCGTGAGTGAAAACAGGTTTTGGAAGATACAGGCATATTTTTGTGAAAGTTTGTCCTTGTGCCTTATTAATAGTCATAGCAAACGCCAATCTAACAGGAAATTAAAAAGGCAAATTAGAATCTGATGGGGTCAAAAGTAAGGAAAGGTAGCAAATTATGCATAAATCTGCATACCTAAAAAGGTTACATCAGGAAATCCATAGAACAGACTTACTTTACAAGCGTGGGCTGGATGATGGGAATAGGAAATCCTAAAGGACATCTAGCACGCTTGCATTTGTGAAACATTGGGAGGCTCAACAATAGAATACATCCAGAGAAATTGTGATGGTGTCCCAAATGCTTCTTTCTACTACTTCTTCTCTCTGCTTTCTGATAGTCTTACTCTCCAGTACATTGTGGTGAATGCTGGTAACAGTCAAGCTGTTCACATCAACCTCAGCTCTCCACAGTAATTTCCAAACCACACCCCACATGCATAATAAGATCAAACGCTTTTTTTACTTCAAAGATCTTGATCACTGGACCTAAAAAAAGGTTACATAGCACTCCCCATGAGCTTGAGCTTTAATTTTACAAAAGCTTCTATGCCTTTATTATCCATATTCCAGGACTCTCCATTTCTTCTTTTCAGCCAATCTTTGGTTGATTTACTAGTATGTTTTGGGTCATTGTCATTTTGCATGGTCCAGTTCGCTTCAGCTTTAATTTTCTAACTGATGGTCTCACATGTTCTTCAAGCACCTTCTGATACACAGTAGAATTCATCGTGGATTCTATGATGGTGAGCTGACCAGGTCCTGCTGCAGCAAAGCAGCCCCAAACCATGACACTTCCACCTCCATGCTTCACAGTTGGTATGAGGTTCTTTTCTTGGAATGCTGTGTTTGGTTTACGCCAAACATGTCCTCTGCTGTTGTGTCCAAATAATTCAATTTTGGACTCATCTGTCCAAAGAACATTATTCCAGAAGTCCTGGTCTTTGTCAACTTTATCTCTGGCAAATGTCAGTCTGGCCTCGATGTTTCTCTTGGAAAGCAAAGGTTTCCTCCTTGCACACCTCCCATGCAAGTTAAACTTGTACAGTCTCTTTCTGATTGTAGAGGCATGTACTTCTACATCAACAGTAGCCAGAGCCTGCTGTAGTTCTCGAGATGACACTTTAGGGTTTTGGAGACCTCTTTTAGCATCTTGCGGTCTGCTCTTGGGGTGAACTTGCTGGGGCGACCAGTCCTGGGCATGTTGGCAGTTGTTTTGAAAGCCCTCCACTTGTAGACTATCTTCCGGACAGTGGAATGGCTGATTTCAAAATCTTTGAGATCTTTTAAATCCCTTCCCAGACTCATAGGCTGCTACAATCTTTTTCTGAAGTCCTCTGACAGCTCTTTTGTTCTCACCATGGTGCTCACTCTCACTTCAACAGTCAGGAGCACACCAAACTAAATGTCTGAGGTTTAAATAGGGCAAGCCTCATTCAACATGCAGAGTAACGATCTACTAATTATGTGCACCTGGTGTGATATACCTGTGTGAGATCTGAGCCAATTTAAGAGGGAATACATGTGAGGGTGTCCTATCTTTTCCTCAGTTAGAATAGGCATTTTTGTAGAATGACATTTACAGAAGATCTTGAAAAGACTTTTCTTCAGTTTTCTTTGTTTAGTTGGATTACTTTAATCTCTCTGTATTGTTGAAACGGAGATGAAATAACCATTTATTAAAAATGTTACAAAAACCACATGCTTTCAAAGGGTGTCCTAATGTTTTCACATGACTGTAAATGAAACAGTCCTCTTTGGATTTAGGGTTCTCACGGAAGGACTTGATGATGATGGTCATGTAGACTTCTGCCTTTTAATCCATCCATCATTGTGGGAGCATCATGAAGCTTTTAGTAGGTGGTGCAGGCCACCACCACAAAGAAACCGGAAAAAGAAACGGAAAAAGGGAGTAGGGGTCAGTACGGATTTTAGAGCCACCATAAGTAATTATTATGAGGAAATTGAACATACAGAGTATCAGGATTAAGTTAAATTAAGTTTAATTGAAGTTATAAAAAGGCCATGTTAAAGTAATGTGTTTTCAGCAGTGTTTTAAACTGCTCTGCTGTATTTGCCTGGCGAATTCCTATTGGCAGGCTATTCCAGATTTTAGGTGCATAGCAGCAGAAGGCCGCCTCACCACTTCTTAAGTTTTGTTCTTGGAATTCTAAGGAGACACTCATTTGATGATCTGAGGTTACGATTTGGAATATAAGGTGTCAGACATTCCGATATATAAGATGGGGCGAGATTATTTAAGGCTTTATAAACCATAAGCAGAATTTTAAAGTCAATCCTGAATGACACAGGTAACCAGTGTAGCGACTTCAAAACTGGAATAATGTGTTCAGATTTTCTTTTCCTAGTTAGGATTCTAGCAGCTGCATTCTGCACTAGTTGCAAATGATTTATGTCTTTCTTGGGTAGTCCTGAGAGGAGTGCGTTAAAGTAATCTAGTCGACTAAAAAATGCGTGAACTAATTTCTCAGCATCTTTTAGTGATATAAGGGGTCTAACTTTACTTATGTTTCTTAAGTGAAAAAATGCTGTCCTAGTGATCTGATTAATATGCGATTTAAAATTCAGATTACAGTCAACAATTACCTTTAAGCTTTTTACCTCCGTCTTGACTTTTAATCCTAATGTATCCAGTTTATTTCTAATAGCCTCATTGTATCCATTATTGCTAATCCCGAAGATTTCAGTTTTCTCTTTATTTAACTTGAGAAAGTTACTATTCATCCATTCTGAGATACAAGTCGGACATTGCATTAGTGAATCAAGAGAGTCGGAGTCATCAGGTGCTATTGATAAGTACAGCTGTGTGTCATCAGCATAGCTGTGATAGTTCACGTTGTGCCCTGAGATAATCTGACCTAACGGAAGCATGTAGATTGAGAATAACAGCGGACCCAGGATAGAGCCTTGTGGAACATCATATCGGATATCATGTGTCTTCGAGTTGTAATTATCACAACTAACAAAATATTTTCTCCCTGTCAGGTAGGATTCAAACCAATTTAAGACCCTGCCAGAGAGGCCCACCCATTGACTAAGGTGATTTCTAAGAATATTATGATCAATGGTGTCAAATGCAGCACTCAGATCTAAGAGGATGAGAACAGATAAATGGCCTCTGTCTGCGTTCACTTGCAAATCATTTACTACTTTGAGTGCAGTTTCTGTGCTGTGATTTGACCCGACTGAAATTTATCAAGAATAGCATGTTTATTTAGGTGGTCATTTAACTGCATAATGGCTGCCTTCTCCAGAACTTTACTTAAGAAAAACCACTTCCAAACTCATTCCAGTTCCTTTCAGTGTCAACTCGCAAACCCCATGCAGTCATCACATTCAGTTTTCCGCTGCTTTTCAAGAAGATACCGCCATTCCCGTCCAAGAACATAACATTGGCCTCCCTACCGCAATATGCACTTCATGCAAAGCACTTAATTGGCCATCAGAGATCAACAGATCCGGACATTACACTAAGTGTTGTCATACCAGCAAGGTGTCTTTGCCACTGTTTTGGGGGCGGGCTTGCGCATGCCTCGAGAGCGATGTTGGAAGCCTGAGGAGGGTGAGAGTTGGCAGGTGGGGGACTTGTAGTGCGTTCCCCATGACGTGTGAGGAGGGTTAGAGTGGGCATTCGTGGCTCTTTCGTGCGTAACCCATGGGCGGGGCTCTGTGAGTTGGCGGTCGTGGCTTTCTGTCTTGCATGTGGTGAAAAGTCAACGTGGCTCAGAGGTGCATGTGGACTTTTGCACAGTTCAAAGCGACTAAGGCTGTGTTTGGTGAGTTGTTGCGTGCGGGCACTTGAGCAGGCAGTGCACATGCCTCGAGAGCGACGCTGGACGGGAAGGACCGTTACAGTTGGCGTGCGTGGCTCTGTCGTGCGTATCCCATGACGTGGTGGGATGGTTACAGTTGGTGGCGTGGCTCTTTGTCTTACTTGCGCCACTGTCTTGTGTGCCTTTAGTGAATTAGATATATACAGTAGATAGGTAGGTAGAGATATATAGAGAGAGAGATAGATAGATAGATAGATATAGATTGAGATAGATATAGAGATATAGATATATATAGAGAGATATATAGAGATATATATATATATATAGATAGATAGATAGAGATATCTGTTTATAATTGTTATTTAATAAATCATTGAGACAACACAATACCCTGATTTTAATGATCAGTACCCTCTACCGCTGCAAAAAGACACAAGTACAGTAAGCGAATTCCTCACTGGAATGCTCTGGTTGAAGTGTGTTGATCAAAGTCATTTGGTGAATTCCAATATATTAAATTAGTGTCCAATCATTTATGTTGATTAATTAGGAAACACTACCTGTGGTACACAGAATCTCCTTCTTCCTGTGTGCAAATTAAAGACAACTCCCCTGGTTAGTATTAAACAATTCAGAAAAAAAATGATGAATGCTGATAACTGTTCTACTTTTCAAAAAGTTTGAAAAGGTAATTGATTTTAAACGCCTTTAACCCTGGCTTTCCGAAGTCAGAAAAGACTCCACCATCTACTAATTTGTGGCATGTCTTACTAAGAAATGTAAATCAGGTAATTTATAATTACAATTAATTTTATGAGGAAATCATTTTACTATACACAAATTAACCTTAGACTTAAACCATTGACCTGGCTGAAATCAAATGCTTTTCTAGTGGCTAGGTAAAGGGGGTAATACATAGGAAAGTAAGCCATTATTTTTAATCAACCATTTCATCTTACTATTTCCATAAAGTCCTCAAGTTACCATGAGCACAATGATCCCACAGCCCAGGCTGTCAGTCTTCTTGAATAGTTCAAGTCTTTTAAAGGGCCAATTACAAAAGGAGCTTTGTGTATTTTTCATCTGTACTAGCAAAACACATTTCACTTTACATTACTTTGTTCTGTGACACCTTTCAGCCACCTGGCATTAGTGTAAAGACAATTTTCTTAAAGATAAATTTATGTGGTGAAAATCCATTTTTAACCTTAGTGTTCTTGTTTATCCCCTGAAATATTAGTCAAATTTTTATTTCATCAAGAAGAAACGTTCTGTTTAACATGTAAACATGTTAAGTTAATATGTAAATATAAAAATGTTATCAGAAATACAGTAGGAAAGGTATGTCTAATGTCTACTGATGAACTGATTCCGATTTAGTAAGTGTCCTGCGTATTTGTTTCTTTCTTTCTTTACACACTTTTCTTATTTTTATTTTTTCTGTTGTTTGGGCATGTTTGGTGGGCCATTTGTGTTATTGTAGATTACCAAAGTTCAAGGCTTAGTATCTTATACATTTCCCAACACAAACGACAGTTGCTACATTATAAGTAGTGTTTAGAAGGCTAATGTCTTAGATTTTATAACTGCGTCAGTATTTTGAAGTACTAATTAATAAGAGAGAAAATATAGCTTCTTTTGTCTAGACTACTAATTCTTACAGAACATGTTACAGCTAATATAATGAGAGCAAACTTTACAGATCAATAGAACATATTGTTGCTGAGCAGCTCACTTTAGTGTTTTATAGAAACACAATATAAAAATTGGAAGAAAGCTTGTCACTGGGCTTTAGATTTTATTATCATTGTTTTTGTGGTCTTACAGCCTGACTGTCTCTTGGGCAGTTTGTTTGAACACTTCATGGTATGTAAATGTCTACATTAGGAAAGGAATTTGTAGTCGTATCGTCTGTCATTATAAACATTCAGTTTAGTAATTTTGTTAATGAATTCTGCTTTCATTTACAAAACTTTTAACTAACATTTTTTTTTTTGTTTATTTCACTTCACAGGAAAATGAGCAGAATGACCATGGTGTGGCTGTTTTTTTTACTAATTATATGTTCACAAACAGTTGTCTTTGCGCAGAAAGGTGAGAGGGGATTTGTGTTGTTTAAGTGTATACATCACTTGATTCCATCTAAGACTTTATACATAAGAGTGGTGGGGAGGGTTTAATACAATGTAGTCATTTAGTTAACACAATAGCCAAACAGTTATTTGTTTACTTTGTCAACGTAGCTGCTTGCTCTTCAATATATCTGGACCAGAATTCTACATATTTTTATATTCTTTTATGGATAAAGAGCTGTTATTAGCAACTAATGGCTTCTTTAAATTATGTTTATGAACAATGTTCAACATTAATGTTTATATGATCATATTTGTTTGAGTAACTGTATGAGAAAGTGGAAATTGCCATCCATTCATAACAATAAAATAATAATAAATGTTATTTATATAGTTCCTTAGCAGAACAAACATTTAGGAATCTTGTACCGTATAGTACAGATAACCTTTTATTCTCTGCATTTTAGAGCAGAAAAAAGAACTGCTATCAACATCTGTTTATTAGTGCATGTATCAAGAGAAATCTTGGTTGTGACTTGTGACTAGAGAAAGACAGTCAAATATGGGGATGTTCTATGCTTAGAGCTGTATGTAAACCTAACATCTTTGTCCTGTCACAAGGATGGAATGTTGTACAAGAAAATATCAAAGTATCCGTTGTTATCAGATGCACATTTACACAAGCCTTGTTATGTTCTACGGCAACATGCACAATAGGGGCTAGATAAGGCTAAGCTCATATACAGTAAACATACAGTGCATCACTTTTTCCACATTTTGTTTTGTTACAGCCTTATTCCAAAATGGATTAAATTCTTTTTTCCTCCGAATTCTACACACAACACCCCATAATGACAATGTGAAAAAAGTTTACTTGAGGTTTTTGCAAATTTATTAAAAATAAAAAAACAGAAATCGCATGTACATAAATATTCACAGCCTTTGCTCAATACTTTGTCGATGCACCTTTGGCAGCAATTACAGCCTCAAGTCTTTTTGAATATGATGCCACAAGCTTGGCACACCTATCCTTGGCCAGTTTCGCCCATTTCTCTTTGCAGCACCTCTCAAGCTCCATCAGGTTGGATGGGAAGCGTCGGTGCACAGCCATTTTAAGATCTCTCCAGAGATGTTCAATCAGATTCAAGTCTGGGCTCTGGCTGGGCCACTCAAAGACATTCACAGAGTTGTCCTGAAGCCATTCCTTTGATATCTTGGCTGTGTGGTTAGGGTCATTGTCCTGCTGAAAGATGAACTGTCGCCCCAGTCTGAGGTCAAGAGTGCTCTGGAGCAGGTTTTCATCCAGGATGTCTCTGTATATTGCTGCAGTCACCTTTCCCTTTATCCTGACTAGTCTCCCAGTTCCTGCCGCTGGAAAACATCCCCAGAGCATGATGCTGCCACCACCATGCTTCACTGTAGGGATGGTATTGGCCTGGTGATGAGCGACGCCTGGCATTCACACCAAAGAGTTCAATCTTTGTCTCATCAGACCAGAGAATTTTGTTTCTCATGGTCGGAGAGTCCTTCAGGTGCTGTTTGGTAAACTCCAGGCGGGCTGCCATGTGCCTTTTACTAAGGAGTGGCTTCCGTCTGGCCACTCTTCCATACAGGCCTGATTGGTGGATTGCTGCAGAGATGGTTGTCCTTCTGGAAGGTTCTCCTCTCTCCACAGAGGACCTCTGGAGCTCTGACAGAGTGACCATCGGGTTCTTGGTCACCTCCCTGACTAAGGCCCTTCTCCCCCAATTGCTTAGTTTAGATGGCCGGCCAGCTCTAGGAAGAGTCCTGGTGGTTTCAAACTTCTTCCACTTACGGATGATGGAGGCCACTGTGCTCATTGGGACCTTCAAAGCAGCAGAAATTTTTCTGTAACCTTCCCCAGATTTGTGCCTCGAGACAATCCTGTCTTGGAGGTCTACAGACAATTCCTTTGACTTCATGCTTGGTTTGTGCTCTGACATGAACTGTCAACTGTGGGACCTTATATAGACAGGTGTGTGCCTTTCCAAATCATGTCCAATCAACTGAATTTACCACAGGTGGACTCCAATTAAGCTGCAGAAACATCTCAAGGGAATGATCAGGGGAAACAGGATGCACCTGAGCTCAATTTGAGCTTCATGGCAAAGGCTGTGAATACTTATGTACATGTGCTTTCTCAATTTTTTTATTTTTAATAAATTTGCAAAAATCTCAAGTAAACTTTTTTCACGTTGTCATTATGAGGTGTTGTGTATAGAATTCTGAGGAAAAAAAATAAATTTAATCCATTTTGAAATAAGGCTGTAACATAATAATGTAGAAAAAGTGATGTGCTGTGAATACTTTCCGGATGCATTGTAATAGAAAGAATGCTAGTCCGACTTCATACCAAATATTTTTAAAGAACTGGAAGTCTTCGCATGGTCAAATCTCTCTCACTGTACATAAAATATTTTTTAAAAGCCTTTACATTTTAATTCTGTCTTTTACATTTTAGATTTCATTTCTGCAGACCAGCATAGCTGGTTAGAGTTTTTCAATAAGACATTAATAAGGTATTTAGAAACTAGGGCACTCATCTTAGAAAAATAAAATCCATGCTATTAATATTTTATTGCAGGAGATTGGATGCATAAATAAATAATTGAGTTTTTATTGAGAATCCAGTTAAAGCAAAAAATATAGTCGCTCCCAAACTATAGCACCAGGGCTGTTCACTCCTGATATGGGATGAAAAACTGTTCATTAGGTGTTAAAAATTCTCTTAAGTCAAAAAGAATATTTGCAAATATACAAAATGCAAAACTTTGCAGATTTAAATCTCTTCAAGTACTGACAGCAGTTTGCAGGTGTTGAGTTTCCCCATCTTTGTACAGTTTGTACATTCTTCTTATGGATCTCACATTTCCATGTACTGCAGTCCTAAGGATGCAAATGTTAAATTAAGTAGCTATACTAAATCAGCCCTTCATGAGTAAGTGAGTGGGCCCCTAGATTGACTAACTCTTCGTTAAGGATTGATACCTGCTCATGAACAAATGAAGAATTTTCTGTCTTCACAACTCTGTATTGGAGAAGTTAAAGTAAGTAGATGGTTCTTAAATTGCTTAATTAAAAATACAATTTTTTTGTACCTGGTTCGTGCTTAACTGTTTTACATATATATATATATATATATATATATATAATATATACACATATATATACACACAGCTATTTCGTATCAGTGCAATACGCTGCTTGTTAAAACGGATGACTCCCGCTCTTACGTGCAAGTCTGCATGGATATTATGAACTATCGTATTTGTTCAAGTTCTATTTAAATTTTAAATGGAAGGAATTTTTATTTAGTCGACAGAAATATCTTTGGTAGGAATGGTAAAAACAGACAGGAATATTATTCCTGAATAAATCAACTCAAACCTTAAATAACTTATAATATTTTGCTCTCCATAAAAATATATCCTGTCTAAATTATACAAGTTAGAAATAAAGTAAACATTAAAAGAACAAACATTCAAATTTCTTTACTCTTATGTAATTTTATATAAAAATAAACTTAGATTTTAAATATCCCAAAAGATTTTGCTCTCCATAAAAATATATCCTGTCAAAATTATACAAATTCAAATATGAACATGCTGCATAACAAAACCTGGAAATATAAATAAAATGTGTTCCTTTCAGCAATAACAAATCAAATCATTCAGTTGTCTTTGCTCTTATGTCATTTTAGAGCTGGACGCCTGGCATCTTTTTTTGGCAACAAATTCGTTTATGTTTGGTGTGAGGTTCTGTGTTGTGGAGATTCTCAGGATGGATTGCAGGTGCTCATCAGTGAGGCGACTCCTGTGTGCTGTGTTGTTAGTCTTTATCACTGAGAAGAGCTTCTCACACAGATATGTGCTACCAAACATGCACAAGGTTCGAGCCGCATGTAGACGGACTTTTTTTGTTCTTCAAAGTCACCAAAGCGCGTGCAAACTCAGTGCTCAGTTTATCAGCAAAGTGCGTATTTGGGAACACCGTAGTGACGACTTGGTTCAAGATTACTTGGCAACGGGGAAAGTGGGGCAAGTTGCACTGGTGCATTTGTGTCTCCCATAAAAGTAGCTTCACTTGAAATCACTTCACAGCTGAAGCGCTGCATTATGGGATCTGTAGTTTATTGTGGTACCAGCGCTTCATATACCCGGGCCATTAATAACAATAATACAGTATATAAAATGATCTGGGGCGGATATAATTACGCTGGTCGGATGTGGCCCGTGGCCCTTGAGTTTGACAAATATGGACTAAATAGAACTTGAAAAGATATATTTTTGAAATGTGATCGCGCAATTCAGATAGAGTTGACGCGCACTACAGCCTGCATCCTCCCCTCGCTCTTACTTTTTTACCGTTCATCTAATGAATACACTGAGTATGGCTTTACCAAAACAATCATTGATGGCGAATAAAGTATCCATTATTCGAATATGTAGATCGGGATATATATACATACATACATACACCCGCGGATTGCAGCGGAGAAGTAGTGTGTTAAAAAAGCTAGAAAAGGGAACATTTTAAAAATAACGTAACATGACTGTCAATATACAGTATTTGTTTTGGGAGTGTTACTGAGTGTTGCTGTCATCAAGGATTTGATTATCATTATTTCTTTCAATCAGGTTATTTGTAGGATGTGTTGTGTTCAAGTTACATTCCGTGTTTGTCAATCGTTGTAAAGATGACAGGTTTCTTTCATCGATTCGTTTCTTACTGCATCAATAAACAGCTCGTCTTCTTCTTTATCTGAGACCTGACACACTGATGCACGGTTTTTTTTTTACACTGTCTTCCTTTAGCGGGACATTGACTTTTTCCACCGTGTGCTTTGTTTCGCAGTAGCTGGATTTATGAATATGCTTATCAGGCGCTTCATATTTTTGCTGCCTTTTCAATTGTGTAATTCGGTTTTGTTCAGCTCTTTGGAACTGTTGCCTTTTATCTGTGCACTGCGCCAGTTCCGTGAGCCTTCGGTGTACATGCATCGAAGGTTCCCAGCTGTGCTGGTGCCATCTCGTGCTATGTCCATGGCTGTATTTAATGTTACCTTAGTCCTGGCACTTAAAACTTCTCTCGCAGTTTCGCTGAGTTTGTGTCAAACACCACCCTGACCATCTCATCTTCCTCTCCATAAACACAGTCCTTCACCCGTGAATATTTACCCGTGGCAGTTTGCTATTGGATTGCTGCTGACGGACGGCCTTATATGGGCAGGCACTAAATTACAAACGCCAGCGCAGCCTGTCTATGAACTTAATTTAAAGTGTAGGTTTACATCGTGCTTTGTTTTCAAGTAGCAGAACTCATGAATATGGTTGTATATGTCACTCGCCGCTTCTTATTGTTTCGCTGCCTTCTCAATTATATAATGCATGTTTTCTTCAGCGCTTTTTGAGGTCTTCCTGGTTTTCTATGTACTGCGTGATTACGTGGGAGGCGTGATGATGTCACACGAAACTCGCCCCACGGCGTTGAAGCTCATCTCCATTACAGTAAATGGAGAAAACTGCTTCCAGTTATGACCATTACGCGTAGAATTTCGATATAAAACCTGCCCAACTTTTGTAAGGAAGCTGTAAGGAATGAACCTGCCAAATTTCAGCCTTCCACCCACGGGAAGTTGGAGAATTAGTGATGAGTCAGTGAGGGTTCTGCCTTTTATTAGTATATATTTTTATATATATATATATAAAAAGTTGGGCAGGTTTCATTTAAAAAGAAATTCTACGCATAAGGGTCATAACTGGAAGCTATTTTTCCCCATATAATGTAATGGAGTCTTGAGTTGGAGATGGCGTGGGGAGTTTAGTGTGACATCATCCGCCTCCTACGTAAGTACATAGAGAACAAGGAAGAACTCCAAACAGCGATGAGCACAAAGCGCCATTTCACAATTGAGAAGGCAGAAAAACATTATGAAGCAAATGATGCATACAAGCATATTCATAAGTACAGCTACTGCGGAAACAAAGCACGGCGTGAACCGTAAGTTTATATTAAATTAAGTTCATAGACAGGCTGCCACTAGCGTTTGTAATTTAGTGCCTGCCCATATAAGGCCGTCCATCAGCGGCAATCCAATACAAACACTGCCGGTAAATGTTCACGGGTGAAGGACTGTGCTTATGCAGAGGAAGATGAGATGGTCAGGGTGGTGTTTGGCACAAACTCATTGAAACTGCGAGAGAAACTTTTAAGTGCGGGTCTTAGCTGACATTACGAGATGGCACCAGTACAGCTGGGAACCTTCGATGCAAGAACACCAAGCGGCTCACGTGAACTGGCGAGTGCACAGACAAAAGCAACAGTTCCAAAGAGTGCTGAACAAAACCGAATTACACAATTGAGAAGGCAGCAAAAAATATGGCGTCTTATACATACAATCATATTCATAAGTGCAGCTACTGCGGAAACAAAGCACACGGTGGAAAAAGTGAATGTCCTGCTAAAGGAAGACAGTGTAAAAAAACCCGTGCATGCAGTTTGTCACATCACAGATAAAAGGAAGACGAGCTGTTTATTGATGCAGTAAGGAACTAATCGATGAATGAAACCTCTTATCTTTACAGCGATTGACAAACACGGAATGTAACTTGAACACATCCTACAAATACGAGCCTGATTGAAAGAAATAATGATAATCAAATCCTTGATGACAGCAACATTCAATAACACTCACAAAACAATTACTGTATATTGACAATCATGTTACGTTATTTTTAAAATGTTCCCTTTTCTTTTCATAACTTCTACTTCTCCACTGCGATACGGGTATATATATAAATGTATATATATACCCGATCTACAATACATACTTTAGCATAGACAAGCCACGCTGTGGCTAATTGTAGAGTCTTCGCCGAGAGGGATGTACTGACTATGTCTGTAGCGCTACCGATTCATTTTACCTTAGCATCTCCTTGGTTTGGGGCGTATGAAAAATATTAGGTTACGCAGAATCATGTTACGTTATTTTTAAAATTTTCCCTTTCTTAGCACAAGCACAGCTGAGAAGCTTGATGCATGTACTCCATAGCGCGTTAAAAATAACGCATTTAATCACACTTTCAATTCCAAACAAGCGGGAACTTTTGTCAATGCATGATTTCCTGGTACATCCATTACACTGATGCACACATCACAGCTACAAAAATGTTAGAGTCGGAATAAAGCGCGTTCCTACGACTGATCATTTCGACTACCAGCGAAGCCTTGATAAAAGCATGGTTTTGTACACACTGAAAAGCAAGCAAAATTAGATGCATTACAGAAAGCGGACTTTGTGGCTCTTACTGGGGATCATTGGACTTCCGTGACCGTTAGTAATTCTAAATACATCTAATTACAAAATGTTCAATGATCACACTGTTTTAGCCTAATGTACAAAATAATTTTGGCTAATGTTACTCAGAGTTTAAAGAGTAAGCTGGTCAAATTACCTTTTATGTTTCTGACTTATTTTTTTAAGAAGAAAAACTGCACTTTATGTTGAAATTTTGGTTATTATTATTTAAAGACAATACTATTCTGAAAATGTACTTAAAGTACTTAAACTACCACTTTATTTTTAAGTCTGCCCAATTTTAACCAGGGATGATATTTTTGTTTCTGTTTTGAATTCAAATGCAGTTTAAAAGCTTTTTTTCAGAAATTAAAACAGCTTCAGTTTACAATATTCATGTCCATGTCTATTATTTGATTCTGTAAGCCCACTAAAACCGTTTTAAATTAAAAAAAAACATTTGCGATTTGGGGCAAATTTACGTGTGCGATTACATACGATTAATCAAGATTAATTCTTACACAGCCTCTAATTAATTGGATTAATTTTTTTAATCGAGTCCCACCCCTAATATATGTAGAGATATATATAGATAGTATACTGGCAGAATACCCGCACTTCGCAGCGGAGAAGTAATGTGTTAAAGAAGTTCTGAAAAAGAAAAGCAAACATTTTAAAAATAACGTAAGATGATTGTTAATGTAATTGTTTTGTCATTGATATGAGTGTTGTTGTCATATCTATATTATAATATATATATAGTAATCCCTCCTCGATCGCGGGGGTTGCGTTCCAGAGCCCCCCGCGATAGGTGAAAATCCGCGAAGTAGAAACCATATGTTTGTATGATTATTTTTATATATTTTAAGCCCTTAGAAACTCTCCCACACTGTTTATAAATATTCTCCGGACAGTTATACAGTAAACCCTTGTTTATCGCGGTTAATCCGCTCCAGACAGATAAATGAATTTCCACGAAGTAGGATTTTTTATTTATAAATCTAATATTTTCGCAGTTAGAGCATAGAAAACCTGTTTACGACCTTCTAAATACGTTTTTTAACATTATTAGAGCCCTCTAGACATGAAATAACACCATTTAGTCAAAGGTTTTAACTGTGCTCCATGACAAGACAGAGATGACAGTTCTTTCTCACAATTAAAAGAATGCAAACATATCTTCCTCTTCAAAGTCTTGGCGTAAAGAGCGGAGAATGTCAGAGAGAGAGTAAAGTAAACAATGAAAAATCAATAGGGCTGTTGCGCTTTTAAGTATGCAAGCACCGCGATAAAGCAGCGGCAATGAAGGGATCAATGCGAAGGTAGCCTTTCAGCATTTTTTACAGGAGCCGTCCGTATCTTCTAAGCAAACAGCCTCTGTGCAAAAAGCCCCTCTGCTCACATCTCCTCCTTCAAGCGCAGAGAACGTCAGAGAGAGAGAGAGCGCGAGATTAAAGCAAACAATCAAAAAATCAATGTGTGCTTTTGGACGCACCTCGATAAAGCGGCATTTCTTAGAGGATCGTCCGTATCCACTAGGCAAACCGCTTCTGTGCAAACAGCACCTCTGCTCACACCCCCTCCGTCAGGCGCAGAGAATGTCAGAGAGGGTGAGATAGAGGCAGAGACAAGCAAACAATCGAGTACCGCGCAGGAGGCATATCTTATAGCATTGAGGAGTTTTAGTTAATATGTAATACGTGCTCTGATTGGGTAGCTTCTAAGCCATCCGCCAATAGCGTCCCTTGTATGAAATCAACTGGGCAAACAAACTGAGGAAGCATGTACCATAAATTAAAAGACCCATTGTCCGCGAAATCATGAATCAGCGAAAAATCCATAATATACATTTACATATGCTTACATATAAAATCATGATAGAGCAAAACCCTGAAAGTCAAAGCGCGATACAGCAAGGGATCACTGTATTCCTTTCCTACTTTTTAAATAAAAAGAATCGTAGCCTTCAACATATCCAAAACGTTTACCTTTTCGCAATGCGTTAACATCTTCCGTTTGCGGCAGGCACAGCCCCTGAAGCAGTAGCAGATCGTTTGGGAGCCATAATGAAGGGCTTGACTATGCACAAAGATAAACTCAAAAGAGCACAACTCTTTACACAGCGAAACACGCGTTGATGCTGAATGAGCGAGTCGAGACTTCCTGGTTAACACTGCATTCAGCAAGCAGGAACTTAACTGCGTGCTCTGATTGGTTAGCTTCTCAGTCATCCGCCAATAGCGTCCCTTGTATGAAATCAACTGAGGAAGCATGTACAGGAAGTAAAAAGACACATTGTCCAGAACCAGCGAAGCAGTGGAAAATCCAGCGTTATATATTTAGTTATGCTTTCATATAAAATTAGATAGAGTGAAACCGAAAGTCAAAGCGATATAGTGAGGGATTACTATATATATATATATATATATATATATATATATATATATATATATATATATATATATATATATATATATATATATATATATATATATATATATATATATACACTCAGCAAAAAAAGAAACATCCTCTGACTTTCAACTGTTTTTACTTTCAGTAAACTTAATGTGTAAATATTTGTATGAACACTAAAAGAGTAAACCCCATAAGACATAAACTAAAAATGTTTCACAATGTGTCCCTGAATGAAGGGAGGCTCAAAATCAAAAGTACCAGTCAGTATCTGGTGTGGCCACCAGCTGCTTGAAGTACTGCAGTGCATCTCCTCCTCATGGACTGGACCAGATTTGTCAGTTCTTGCTGTGAGATGTTACCCCACTCTTCCACCAAGGCACCTGCAAGTTTCTGGACATTTCTGGGGGGAATGGCCCTAGCCATCGATCCAAATCGATCCGCTCCAGGGTACAGGCCTCGGTGTAACGCTCATTCCTTCAACGATAAACACGAATCTGTCCATCACCCCTGGTGAGACAAAACCGTGACTCATCAGTGAAGAGCACTTTTTGCCACTCCTGTCTGGTCCAGCGAAGGTGGGTTTGTGCCCATAGGCGGTGTTGTTGCTGGTGATGTCTGGTAAGGACCTGCCTTACAACAGGCCTACAAGCCCTCAGTCCAGCCTCTCTCAGCCTATTGCGGACAGTATGAGCACTGATGGAGGGATTGTGTGTTCCTGGTGTGACTCGGGCAGTTGTTGTGGCCATCCTGTACCTGTCACGCAGGTGTGATATTCGGATGTACCACGTGTTACACGTGGTCTTCCTCTGCGAGGATGATCAGCTGTCCTTCCTGTCTCCCTGTAGCGCTGTCTTAGGCGTCTCACAGTGCGGACATGGCAATTTATTGCCCTAGCCACATCAGCAGTCCTCATGCCTCCCTGCAGATGAGCAGGGACCCTGGGCATCTTTCTTTGGGTGTTTTTCACAGTCGGTACACAAGTCTCTTTAGTGTCCTGCATTTTTAGAACTGTGACCTTAAATGCCTACTTTCTGTAAGCTGTTAAGGTCTTAACGACCATTCCACAAGTGCATGTTAATTAATTGATTATGGTTAATTGAACATGCATGGAAAACATTGTTTAAACCCTTTACAATGAAGATCTGTAAAGTGTTATATATATATATATATATATATATATATATATATATATATATATATATATATATATATATATATATATATATATATATATATATATATATATATATATATATATATATATATATATATATATATATATATAATAACTTTTAGATGGCAGTCTGTCTGGTATGGGTAAACTAATTGCTTTTTGGATTTGCTCATTTGTTCAAGTGGGGTGTGTTTGGTCATGTTCTGTGTCCAAATAAAAGAGTCAAAAATTATTTGTGTAATGCCAATGCATCCACTGTGTAAGCGTCTATACAAAATTAAGTATAATTTAAAAATGTACACATTAAAAAAGAGATTTTTTGGGAGATTCTATAATTGGACCACAGATAAACATAGATAGTATTATCTATTGGCCATTTTTCAGTATCTGTCTCTTTTAATACACTACTACTACTATTGAGTTGACTTAGAATGGATACATTCATGTTGCTTTTGTTTTTCCCTTTTCAGGTAAAAGGAAGATTTTTGGTTCAAGTCAGCCCATCCATTCTTTTCTTGGAGAGGATGTGTTGCTTCCATGCCAGATTTATGAAGCAGCGAGTGCTGTCAACATGGAAGTGCGGTGGTACAAAGAGCGCTTTAACAGACCAGTTCACTTATATCAGTTTCATAGGGACTGGCCTGAAAGGCAGGCACGAGAGTACAGAGGTCGCACTGAACTATTCAGCAAAGAGCTACAACATGGAAATCTATCGCTGAGATTGGAAAATGTCCAAATACTGGACAGTGGAATATATTCTTGCTTTGCAGAGGACAAATCATGGTACGATGAAGGAAAGATAGAACTAATTGTTGGAGGTAGGTCTTGGCATTTAGCAGTTTTGCCCCTAGGGAGTGTTAATACTTGACAAAAAAATACATTGCTATTCCTTGTACTTCATTTATAGTGCTTTACTGTGTTATTCAAAAATGTGACGTTAAGAGATGTAACTGTACATTATACAGTTCATCAATAAATAATTTTATTAATGATACATTACCTTTTGTATCAAGTTGCTTAAAATGATTTGAAATGGAGTCATCCAGAATTACCTATTACTATATTTCAATTATTTCAATAGTTTTTTCCTTCTGAAGAGCTGAATACTTTTTAAATTGACAACATACACTCACTGGCCACTTCATTAGGTACACCTTGCTAGTACAGAGTTGGACTCCCTTTTGCCTTCAGAACGGCCATAATTCTTCGTCACACAGATTTAACAAGGTGCTGAAAACTTTCCTCAGGGATTTGGTCCATATTGATATGACCGCGTCACGCTGTTGCTGCAGATTAGCCGGCTGTATGTTGATGCAAATCTCCTGTTCTACAACACCCCAAAGGTGCTGTATTGGATTGAGTTTTGGTGACTGTTCAGGCCATTTGAGTACAGTGAACTCATTGTCATGTTCAAGAAACCAGTTTGAAATTATTTGAGCTTTGTGACATGGCATGTTATCCTACTGGAAATAGTCATCAGAAGATGGGTACACTGTGGTCATAAAAGGATGGACATGGTCAGCAACAATACTCAGGTAGGCTGTGGCATTTAAACTATGCTCAGTTGGTACTAAGGGGCCCAAAGTGTGCCAATAAAATATCCCCACACCATTACACCACCACCACCCTGGCCCATCGATACAAGGCAGGATGGACCCATGCTTTTATGTTTTAGGTCCAGTGTGCATTCAGAGACGCTCTTCTGCATACCTCAGTTATAACAAGTAGTTATTTGAGTTATTGTTGTCTTTCCATCAGCTTGAACTAGTATGGCCATTCTCTTCTGAACCTTGCAACAACAAGGCATTTTTGCCAAAAGAACTGCCATTCACTGTATATTTTTCCTTTTCTGGACCTTTCTCTGTAAATCCTAGAGAAGGTTGTGCATGAAAATCCCAGTAAATCAGCAATTTCTAAAATACTCAGACCAGCCTGTCTGGCACTAACAACCATGCCACTTAAGTCACTAAAAACACCTTTCTTCCCGATTCTGATGCACTGTTTGAACTTCTGCAGGTTGTGTTGACAATGTCTAAATGCATTGAGTTGCTGCCATGTAATTGGCTGATGAGATATTTGTGTTAACAAGCAATTGAACAGGTGTACCTAGTAACGTGGCGATGAGTGAATCTCAGAAGATATGAAGTGTGGCTTCATGTACAAGTGTATTACTTTTCATATAGACTTCAGTTCATTAAATTAATCCAGTCATGTTTATATGAGCAAAACTGACCAAGTATCTACCAATTAATAACTACAGCAATAGTTCAGCATAACCACTCACTGTATTTAGTTTTTGTTTCTGGGTTTTTTGTTTTTGGTCACCAAACCCAACATTTATATTCGCAATATTCGTCTGGAAGATTGTCTGTGGGTGTACGATCTTAGGTCTGGCTCATTTGATTTGGTCAGACATGCCTGGGATATGTTTTTGCATGTTACCCTCTTCAAGATAAAGCAAGTTGAATAATGAGTGAACAGAGAGAGCAAAAGTTGGTCTCATCTTTTGCGTGAGATGGACAGCTAGAGCTGAATTCTGTTTTTATATAATATATATACTATACTATACTGTCATACTGAGGTGTCCTGTATTTACATTATACACAAGTATAAATAAACATGAGCAGCAAACAAAGGGTTCAGAAAGAAAAAGGATAAGAATAAACTTTAATCAAAGTCAAGACCGGCCTCAAGGTCACAGAGACTGACCTGAAACAGAAGGGAGAAGGAACTGATCTGCCAGGACCTGAAGCTGCAGCATCACTTACAGCCAAAAGCGAAAGAGTGAAACTGCAAGCAAGGCAGGCAAGAAAGATTCATTTCATCCCTGTAGTCAACCGCAGCTAATGCTCCACCTCAGTCAGCCGCATGAACCTCAGTCAGACTCCATAATCTGCCAAAGAAGTGCATAGAAGACAGGAACACACTTTTCAACCTGACAAAAATGACTGCCTCACACCTTTGACATAAATGATATAAAGAAGGAAATAATGGGCCTAAACAAGAAGAGTGAGAAACAGCATCAAGATCTAAAAACCTGGTGAAATGTTTTAAGTAGTAAGTTTCCTTCACAGAAATGCTAGGAAAAATTGACGAAAAAATACTGGGAAATACGAGTAAGTTAGAGAATAAAATTAGAGTAACCACTGTTCATCTGGAAGATGTTAAGCAAATGTTTATGACTCGCATTGAAATAGTTGAACAGTTAACATCCATCGCTGATGAAAAGGCTAAGGTTGTAAAATCAGACTGCAAAGTGCTTGCTGACAAACTGGTTGTGGTGGACGGTAGATATAGAAGGAACAACATCAGAATTGAAGATCTCCCTGAAACATTTGGAAAGTCCTAACAAAGTGAAATTCATAGCTGAACTATTCTCTTAAAACTGCAGAGGACTTCAAATCGGACACTGAGATCTCGACAGCCTACAGTATACTGTACATTGATGGAATGCCTCAAAATCAAGAAACCTTATCCGTTTTGAAAAAACTATAGGCCAAACAATTTATATGTCCCTTCTCGGGCAGAAAGAGGAGATTACTGTATATTTGAAAATAACCATATTTGTGTTTTCCCAGATTTCTCCCCTGCAACAGCTGCTAAACATGCCACATACTACAGTATTAAATTGCGTCTACACAGTGATGATATCCGATACAGCCTCTTGTAACCTGACAAATTAAAAGTGAATACTGAAAGTCAGTTTTATTTTTTTAGCTCTCTGAATGAAGCAGAAAAAGAGCTAAGCCGACTGATCCTGACATCCTTTTGAAACATGATCATGAGTTCTATCGTGTTCTGACAAGGCAAAGAAGATTCTGTTTGCAGCTTGCAACATGGACCATTTGTAATGAGACATTTGGCATAACTATACATTCTTTTTCCTTTTCGGCTACCTTTCCCTTTCTTTTTTTTTTTTTTTCTTTTTTAATTGAAAAATATTCCAATGTAATCTATACTAATAAAACGCAAAGCCCTCACTGACTGACTGACTGACTCATCACTAATTCTCCAACTTCCCGTGTAGGTAGAAGGCTGAAATTTGGCAGGCTTATTCCTTACAGCTTACCTACAAAAGTTAAGCAGGTTTCATTTGGAAATTCTACACGTAACGGTCGACAACGTCCGCCATGTTGAACTTTCCAACGTCACTAATTTTCCAATTTCCCTTGCAGGTAAAAGGCTGACCCCATCTTCACGATATTTGGTAGGTGGCTTCCCTGCGCTAACCAAAACCGATGTACGTACTTATTTCGGTGGTATGACGCCACTGTCGGCCGCCATATTGAATTTTCAAAACGTCACTAATTCTCCAACTTCCCATGTAGGTAGAAGGCTGAAATTTGGCAGGCTCATTCCTTACAGCTTACTTACAAAAGTTGGGCAGGTTTCATTTCGAAATTCTACGCATAACGGTCAACAACGTCCGCCATGTTGAACTTTCTTATTCATGGCCCCATCTTCACGAAATTTGGTAGGCGGCTTCCCTGCCCTCACTAAGACCCCAGCCAATGGTCACTCAGACCTCAGTCACGTGCACAAACCCCAAAACAGTCACAGTTCTGGCCACAATGCCTTGTCTTCGGGCCGCCTCCACAGCTCCTGTTGCCTCGTCCTCCTTCCACCCGACTCTAGCCTCGAATGAAGGGAGACGGCCCCTTTTATACAAGTCCCGGATGAGCACCAGGTGTTCCCGGCATTCCTCCCTTGGCCACACCCCAGCGTGGCAGAAGTGCTGGCTGTCCTCCCGGCTGCTCTCCGGGTGCCGTCATAAATCTTCCCCCCAGCACTTCCTGGTGTGGCGGAAGTGCTGGGGTAACAGGTCCCAAGGCATTGGGGCGCCTCCTGGCGGTGACTACGGGCCCCTACAGGGTAGGGCTTCCATGCCCTGTACCCGTGGCCCCCAGAGCAACCCGGAAGGCAACCCCCACGTGATCCAGGGTGGGTGCAGACCCACATCCGGTCCTTCCTCTGTCGTCCCGGCCGGGTCATGGCCCCTGGCATCCCTGACAACATTTTTTTTTTTTTTTTTTTTCGAAGGTTGGCATACCTGTGTGTAGGGGGGTCCTAACGGTCAAAATAAGCCCGGGACCGCGTCAGTCAGTTGTGAAATGTCATCACAGCAAGCGAGTTCGTCAACCTCTGCTGAGGCCGTTTGCTCCACCTACCGCCGATGCGAGATTCGTTCGGTCATCAAGTTCCTCACTTTGCGTCGCGAATCCGCGGCCGAGATCCATCGTCAGCTTGTGGAAACTTATGGACCTGAGGTAATGTCACGTCGGCGTGTTTACAAGTGGGTAGTGATTGGACGGTGTGTCTTGCGTGCCCGCCAATGACCGTAGAGAGGCGGGCCCAAGGTATGTCCATCATGGGCAGAGGGGAGTCCCGATTGGGCCAGAATAGGAGGCCCACAGGAAGTTGTCGGCGTCGGAGACTGACGAACAGGTAGGTTCCGCGCCGGCTGAATGCCTGTCTTTGCCGGCTGCTCTGACGAAGCTGGAGGCATGCCTTCGGCCCGCAGAGCAGTCTTTGTTGTAGATGCTACGTGCCATCCGGGCTGAAGTGCTGGTACTGGAGAGGAAGGCGCTCGCAGCGCTAAAGGCGTTTCGTTCGACAACGGGACGGCGCGACGCTGGAATCTCCAGCCGGAGGGGTACGGCGGAAACGGCGAGTACAGCCGACTCCGTACAGCATGCAGGAGGGTCTGCTGAACATGGCTGTGATGCCAAAGATCAGCTTCAAGTAAGCAGCCCTCTGACAATAGCTGTGGCGCAACGAGCTGTGCGAGGGGGGAGTTCGTGAGGATGAGGACGCTGCCTGGACACGGGCTGCTGAGTGCCCGGGTCCTAGCGCCCTCCGCCCTGAGTCGGCTGCGGTCTCGCGTCGCACTATAGGGACGCAGACGGGAAAGAGGCTCTTTCTTATTAATAAGGAGTCTCAAACCGTCATGGTGTCACAGAGTGCAAGGGGGAATGAGAGGCTATGTGCCGATTCCTCCGACAGTAAGGGACATGGTGCTGGGTACACCCGTCAGACAGCTGGCCGGAAACCTTCAAGTCAGCGGGGATCAACGGACTGGAGGCGGTCCCGTCGTTGGATTCTCCAGGAGGGACACGGAACCCACGGAGAGGGTGACGAAACAGGCAAGTGCCAGGGTGTCAGATGGAGGGGAGAACGCTGCCAGTGCGTGGCATGTGGTGACGCTGGGAGAGGGTGGTCTAGGCAGCGGTTCTGCCCCTTGTTTCCTATCTCTTGTAGGACCGGACCCCGGACTGGCAGTAGGGCCCACTTCGTCGGGAACCTGCCCTCAGGAGATGGGCCACCTGCAGGAAGTTCTCCCCGCTGGCGAGGGGGTGCGAGTGGCTCCTACCAAAGGGGCGCGGAATCCTCGGAGGGGGTGCCGAATGAGTGGGCGCCGGGGTGCCGGTAAGAGGGTAGAGCGCAACCTGTGCGAGGCACAGGGGGACACCAATTGGTGGTGTCCAGGTGGCGTCTCCGCCCCTATTCCTGTTTTGAGAACAGGGCCGGACCTTGGTGACCCAGGAGTAGGACCCGCTTCGGGGGTGTGCTGCCCTTGCGGGACGGGCCGCTCCTCCTGAGTGGTCTTTGCTGGCTGTGGGGCAGTGTCGTGGATTCCAGGGGCGATGACCCGGCTGGGATGCTTTGGAAGACCGGAAGTGGGTGTGCGCCCATCTGGGACCACGTGGGGGCTGCCTTCCTGGTTGCTTTGGGGGCCATGGGTACAGGGCATGGAAGCTCCACCCTGTAGGGGCCCGTGAGTCACCGCCAGGAGGCCCCAATGCCTTGGGACCTGTTACCCCAGCACTTCCGCCACACCAGGAAGTGCTGGGGGGAAGATTTAGGACGGCACCCGGAGAGCTGCCGGGAGGACAGCCGGCACTTCCGTCACGCTGGGGTGTGGCCAAGGGAGGAACGCCGGGAACACCTGGGGCTCATCCGGGGACTGCATAAAAGGGGCCGTCTCCATTCATTCAGCGCTGGAGTCTGGAGGAGGCAGGACGAAGCACAGAGGAGGTGTGGAGGCGGCCCGAAGAGAGGCATTTGTGGCCAGGACTGAGTATATTGGGGTGTTTTGTGCACTATTGGGTCTTAGTGACCATTATTTGGGTCTGTGTGACCAGTGAACTTATTTGTAAATATTGAAAATAAACGTGTGGTGGTTGAGTAACAACATGTCCGCCTGTCTGTGTCCGGGTTGGCTCCACAATACACTGTGTGCACAATTATTAGGCAAGTGAGTATTTTGACCATGTCATCATTTTTATGCATATATTCCAACTCCAAACTGTATTAACTTGAATGCTTATTGGATTTAAGCACTTCAGGTGATGTGTATTTGTGTAATGAGGGAGGGTGTGGCCTAAGGAGATCAACACCCTATATCAAGGTGTGCAGAATTATTAGGCAGCTAGTTTTCCTCAGGCAAAATGGGCCAAAAAGAGATTTAACTGACTCTGAAAAGTCAAAAATTGTAAAAAGTCTTTCAGAGGGATGCAGCACTTTTGGAATTGCTAAGATATTGGTGTGTGATCACAGAACCATCAAACATTTTGTTGCAAATAGTCAACAGGGTCGCAAGAAACGTGTTGAGAACAAAAGACGCAAATTAGCTGCCAAAGATTTGAGAAGAATCAAACGTGAAGCTACCAGGAACCCATTATCCTCCAGTACTTTCATATTCCAGAGCTGCAACCTACCTGGAGTGCCCAGAAGTACAAGGTGTTCAGTGCTCAAAGACATGGCCAAGGTAAGGAGGGCTGAAACCCAACCACCACTGAACAAGAAACATAAGTTGAAACGTCAAAACTGGGCCAAGAAATATCTGAAGACAGATTTTTTTCAAAGGTTTTATGGACCGATGAGAGTGACTCTTGATGGACCAGATGGATGGACCTGTGGATCAGTAATGGGCACAGAGCTCCACTCCAACGTGGAGGTGGGGTACTGGTATGAGCTGGTATTTTTAAAGATGAGCTAGTTGGACCTTTTTGCATTGAAGATGAACTCAAAATCAACTCCCAAACCTACTGCCAGTTTTTCAAGACACTTTCTTCAAACAGTGATACAGGAAAAGACCATGATTTTATGCAGGCCAATGCTCCATCACTTGCATCGAAGTTCTCACTGCGTGCCCAGCCAGTAAAGGCCTTAAAGATGAAGGAATAATGACATGGCCCCCCCTTCCTCATCTGACCTAAACCCTATCGAGAACTTGTGGGCACTTCTTAAACGCTAGATTTACGGGGGAGAAAAACAATCCACCTCTCTGAAGAGTGTCTGGGAGGCTGTAGTCACTGCTCCACAAAAAGCTGATTGTCCACAGATCAAGAAACTGACAGACTCCATGAATGGAAAGGCTTATGACTGTTATTGGAAAGAAGGGTGGCTATATTGGTCATTGATTGATTGATTTTTTTTTGAAATGTCAAAGATGTTTATTTGTAAATTTTGAGGTGTTTGTTTATTATTCTCGCTATAACAGATGAAAATAAACAAGTGAGATGGGAAAATTTTCATTTTTCCTTTAGTTGCATAATAAATCTGCACACTAATAGTTGCCTAATAATTGTGCGCACATATGTATTCCCCTGATGATGTTCACACTCACATTTCCGTTGTGAAACATTCAGGTTTCAGGTTTATTAACATTTTGGATTGACTGATAGCACTGTGTTTGTTCCATATTAAAATTAATCCTCAAAAATACAACTTGCCTAATAATTCTGCACTCCCTGTATATATACACGTACAATACACATAGCTTTATCCAAAAAAAAAATCCTAATTTCATAATTATATATTCTTAACAAATGAAAAGAAAAAATATATATACAAACCGGATTCCAAAAAAGTTGGGACACTATACAAATCGTGAATAAATACTGAATGCAATGATGTGGAGGTGCCAACTTCTAACATTTTATTCAGAATAGAACATAAATCACGGAACAAAAGTTTAAACTGAGAAAATGTATCATTTTAAGGGAAAAATAGGTTGATTCAGAATTTCATGGTGTCAACAAATCCCAAAAAAGTTGGGACAAGGCCATTTTCACCACTGTGTGGCATCTCCCCTTCTTACAACACTCAACAGACGTCTGGGGACCGAGGAGACCAGTTTCTCAAGTTTAGAAATAGGAATGCTCTCCCATTCTTGTCTAATACAGGCCTCTAACGCAGCCATGATGTTGTGATTGATGCAGAATGTGGTCTGGCATTATCTTGTTAAAAAATGCAGGGTCTTCCCTGAAAGAGATGACGTCTGGATGGGAGCATATGTTCTAGAACCTGAATATATTTTTCTGCATTGATGGTGCCTTTCCAGACATGCAAGCTGCCCATGCCACACGCACTCATGCAACCCCATACCATCAGAGATGTAGGCTTCTGAACTGAGCGTTGATAACAACTTGGGTTGTCCTTGTCCTCTTTGGTCCGGATGACATGGCGTCCCAGATTTCCAAAAAGAATTTTGAATCGTGACTCGTCTGACCACAGAACAGTCTTCCATTTTGCCACACTCCATTTTAAATGATCCCTGGCCCAGTGAAAACGCCTGAGCTTATGGATCTTGCTTAGAAATGGCTTCTTCTTTGCACTGTAGAGTTTCAGCTGGCAACGGCGGATGGCACGGTGGATTGTGTTCACTGACAATGGTTTCTGGAAGTATTCCTGAGCCCATTCTGTGATTTTCTTTACAGTAGCATTCCTGTTTGTGGTGCAGTGTCGTTTAAGGGCCCGGAGATCACGGGCATCCAGTATGGTTTTGCGGCCTTGACCCTTACGCACAGAGATTGTTCCAGATTCTCTGAATCTTCTGATGATGTTATGCACAGTTGATGATGATAGATGCAAAGTCTTTGCAATTTTTCGCTGGGTAACACCTTTCTGATATTGCTCCACTATCTTTCTGCGCAACATTGTGGGAATTGGTGATTCTCTACCCATCTTGGCTTCTGCGAGACACTGCCACTCTGAGAAGCTCTTTTTATACCCAATCATGTTGCCCATTGACCTAATTAGTGTTAATTGGTCTTCCAGCTCTTCGTTATGCTCAAATTTACTTTTTCCAGCCTCTTATTGCTACTTTCCCAACTTTTTTGGGATTTGTTGACACCATGAAATTTTTGAATCAACATATTTTTCCTTTAAAATGATAAAACGGATTAAACGTTTGATCTGTCATCTACATTCTATTACAAATAAAATATTGACATTTGCCATCTCCACATCATTGCATTCAGTTTTTATTCACAATTTGTTTAGTGTCCCAACTTTTTTGGAATCCGGTTTGTATATATTTATATAGCATACCTTTGCAAAACAAAAAGAAAGAAATAGAGCGTCACATAGACGTCTTCTTCCCTCTGCCTATTAAATAATACATTAAATCGATTATAAATTAACACAAAGTAAATGAAAAAAAAAAAAAAAATATCGGGAGAGAAACTGAAACCGCAACCTACCTCTACAGCGTCCACCGCACTTCTGGCGTTAGAGCCAAAAACGTGGTGCACGCAGGTTGTGAGGTGTGACGCTAATTAACGCTCGTGCTACAGTCAGTCAGTGACGGCTTTGCCTTTTATTAGTATAGATGAGTGTTGCTGTGAGATTATAATATATAACAGTGACAAAACAATTACATTGACAATCATGTTACGTTATTTTCAAAATGTTTCCTTTTCTTTTTCATTACTTCTATACTAATAAAAGGCAAAGCCCTCACTGACTCACTCACTCACTCATCACTAATTCTCCAACTTCCTGTGTAGGTAGAAGGCTGAAATTTGGTAGGCTCATTCCTTACAGCTTACTTACAAAAGTTAGGCAGGTTTCATTTCAAAATTCTACACGTAACGGTCATAACCGGAACCTACTTATGTCCATATATACTGGCCATAGCCTGCAGCTTGGTCGCTGTGTGAGGCGGAGTTCCGTCACTCATCGTCACGTCTCCCACGTAAACTTAAGTGCCGTGTCTTAGCTAACATTAAATAATGCTGTGGACATGGCGAGATCGTACGAGATAGCACAAGCACAGCTGAGAAGCTTCGATGCATGTACTCCGAGTCGCTCACATGAACTGACTATGAACGCAGTATGCAGAGAACAAGCAAGACCTCCAAAGAGCATGGAGACTTTTGATCACGTGAACGTGTCTGCAAAAAAATGGCGTCTCCTACCCTGTAAAAATACTATAAAAGTCGAGCAGCCGGCGCACGTGTAGCTGTGCCGGCCTTTGAGACACTGACTGCGCTTCTGCCTTAAGTGAAAGTAAACACTTAATTTTTTCCTCCTTCCTCTGAGCTATAGCCCAGACAACTGCAAACACGGGATCCCATTTCTAGACCGCGGCAAACTAATATTAAGGCGCTTCGCACTTTCTTTTGCACTTATACGATTATGAGGTTGATTTATGAAGACATGCACAGGAGTGGAGGACCGACAGTGCCATCCCGGCCGGTTAATGGCAGGGCCATCTCTCCAGTCTACACGAGACCCACCGTGATGGCCCCCAAAAGGCACACATATATACACATATATGTATATATGTGTGTGATATATATATATATATATATATATATATATATATATATATATATATATAGACTCAAACCAATTATGACAGCAGCAATCCAAGCTGTGAGAAAACAGTAAAAAGGTGGCGTGTCAGACGTCATGGTACATTTTCTGATGCAGCTAGACAAAAACAACTTTGTGACGCTGCCGCCAAATACTCACAGAAAAATCCACAATAGACAAGCTGTCGCTAAATACTCGCAGGCAAATCCACAACTTAATAGAGATGCTGCTGCTCAATACTCGCATAGCGATTTGGTTAGTGAACACTTCAATGAATGAAATCTGTTACCTATACAACGGTTGACAAACACGGAATGTAACTTGAACACAACACGTCCTCCAAATACGAACCTGATTGAAAGAAATAATGATAATCAAATCCTTGATGACAGCAACAGTGACAAAACAATTACATTGACAATCATGTTGCGTTATTTTTAAAATGTTTCCTTTTCTTCTTCATAACTTCTTTAACACACTACTTCTCCACTGTGAAGCGCGGGTATTTTGCTAGTTCAATTAATATATGTACTTTTGGGCAACTACAAAGTAACTAGTTTATTTACATTTTTTTTTTCTTTCTTCACTTCATATCCTTGATTTATTGCATGTACTATCATATGTCATCTCAGTGTCCATGGGAACGGTTTAACATCATTCACTAGGTTTATTGTACTGGAACTGTACTTTCAAGATACCTCTGGCTGTGCTTAGTCTGTCTTGATGTGTCAGAAGACCAGGACGGCGTTAAGTGTGGTCTGCCTCACTTGGGGAGGCAAAAATTGGGCATGGCATTGCAGGCAGAAAGAGAGAGAAGGAAAGCTTTGCAATCTCTTATTTATCGATTCTACTCCAACAACCATTAATGCCAACACAACACTAGGCTTCATAGCCATACTACCTAGCATAAATGTGAAATCGGGGTCAAAGCTATCATATGTAAAAATGTACTACCTTAACTTAAGACTGCAAAATGTCAACAAAAGTTTTGAAGCAATGTTTTTATGACTAAACTGAACTTTGTGAGCTGGAATGTCAAAGGTCTGAATCGTGAATTAAAGGGAAAGAAAGTATGCACTCACTTTACAGGTTTAAATGCCAAAATAGTATTTTTACAGGAGATTCACATAATAAGTAAGGACCAGTTTCGGTTGCAAAGGGTTTGGATTAGGAAAATATTTCACTCTGACTATACAAGGAAAACTAGAGGTGTGGAAATATTAATACACAAAACTATCCCATTAGTAGCATCAGACGTAATATGTGATACTGAAGGGCAATATGTTGTGGTGATGGGCAATTTATTTAATACTAAAGTGATTTTGATAAATATTTATGAACCTAATGTTGATGATAGAGGTTTCATCCAAAATGTATTTGCATCTTTTCCAAATGTGAACACTCAAAAGATTGTAATGGCCAGAGACTGTAATTGTGTTTTAAATCCACACCTGGATAGTTCTTCAGCTACAGCGGATATAATATCTAATAATGCAAAAATAATTACACAGTTTCTAATGGATCAAAATGAATTACTTTTTGATCCCATGGAGGTTTTTAAATCCTAACCTAAGAGCATAATACTTATTGTAAGCATAATACTCACAAATTCGTCATTGTTACTCAAGAATCAATTATTTCTTCATAGACAATTTTTTATTGTTGCCTCCCATCACGCTCTTCTGATCATAGCGCTTAACTTGCTGTATCTTACACACTCCTCTCGTAGCTGGTGTCGTAACCCCCTGTAATTAGTTGAGGAGCACTGTACAGAATTCATTCATTGATTATTTTCTGGAGACCAATGCATCCCCAGAGGTTTCTGGAGGTATACTCTGGGAAACTCGGTCTGAGTTCATCATTGAAATTACCAGAATAGATCTAGAATACACCAGGGGCCTCATGTATAAACAGTGCATCCACACAAAAATGTTGCATACTCCTGTTTCCATGCTCAAATTGTGATGTATAAAACCTAAACTTGGCATAAAGCCATGCACATTTTCATGCCAGCTAAATGCTTGGCGTACGCAAGTTCTCCGCTTAGTTTTGCAAATAGATGTCACCCAGCATGCTTTTGTTCATGTGTAGTTTCCCTTTCTTTTTTAGATCCACATCCCTGACGTGGATTTATCAAATACAGTAATCCCTCGCTATATCGCACTTCGACTTTCACGGCTTTTATATGTAAGCATATCTAAATATATAACGCAGATTTTTCGCTTCTTCGCAGGTTCTGCGGACAATGGGTCTTTTTACTACCTGTACATGCTTCCTCAGTTGGTTTGCCCAGTTGATTTCATACAAGGGACGCTATTGGCGGATGGCTGAGAAACTAACCAATCGGAGCACACAGTTAAGTTCCTGTGTGCTGAATGGCTCAGCGACGGTGCGCTGAATTCGATTCTGCGGCGTTAACCAGGAAGTCTTGTCTCGCTCATTCAGCATCAATGTGTTTCGCTGTGTAAAGAGTTAACTTTTGTGCTCTTTTGTATTTATCTTTGTGCATAGTCAAGCCCTTCATTGTGGCTCCAAAACGATCTGCTCCTGCTACTGCTTCAGGGGCCGTGCCCAAGCGCCAACAGAAGATGTTAACGATTGCCAAAAAGGTAAACGTTTTGGATATGTTGAAGGAAGGGAAAAGCTACACCGCTGTAGGATGCCATTACGGCATCAGTGAGGCTACGATTCTTTTTATTTAAAAAGTACGAAAGGAATATAAGATCTATGACCGGAGTGTCCTTTTAACCAGGGTGCAAAACGAGTTGTAAGTGGGTGTAATAAGGCAGTAGTCTGGATGGAATCTGCTTTAGGGATTTGGATTGAAGAACAACGGCGGTGCTACACAGTCACCTGAACAGGCTCCTTTAGAAGAGCTGTAACGCTCTCCTTTGTTGTGCAGTAAAACTAAACTCATCGTTATCGGACAAGTCATTGTTGGTGAGTAACCATAATTAATTTTCTACTTACAGTACTTCGTACATGTACATACGTTTAGTGTCACTGTACACACATTTACTGTATACAATTTTTCTTGCATTGTACGTATTTATTGCTGGTGGCCTGTCTATCGTATTGGCTGTAACATATGTAATATCGGAGACACTCGATATCTTTAAAATAATATTTAGGTTTTACTGTATATAAACGGTGTGTTTACATACATAATTTCAACGAATCTTTCCTAATACCTAAGAGAATACAAAGGGTTTATGCTGTATAACTGTGCGGGGAATATTTATAAACAGTTTGGGAGAGTCTATAAAGGCTTAAAATATATAAAAATAACCATACAAACATGGTTTCTACTTCACGGATTTTCACCTATTGCGGGGGGGTCTGGAACGCAACCCCCGCAATCGAGGAGGGATTACTGTACACTGAAATTAACCGCATATTGTTTATTTGTTTACGGCATCTGATTGTAATTTACCTGTAACAATATAATGGTCCACAGAATTGCCAAACTATTCCAAATACCATAGCTGCTTTACCGTTGTTCTTCTCAATGCACCAATCAGAGAGTTTATCCCACTGTATCCGAGTGTGGAATCACAGCTCTATAACAGCTCATCCGAATGAGAATTGTCGGTGTAAAGCATCATGCACACTGTCTATTGAACTGCTCTTAAATGACAAATGCTTCAGAGCCTTTCCTGTAGTGACATCACGGTTCAGAAACACTTTCATCCTAAGAATTATAAACGCACTCAATCAGTCCATCAAGTGCTCCATCAAGTCCACAGTTCTATGTGCTTTCTCAATTTTTTTTATTTTTAATAAATTTGCAAAAATCTCAAGTAAACTTTTTTCACGTTGTCATTATGGGGTGTTGTGTGTAGAATTCTGAGGAAAAAATTGAATTTAATCCATTTTGGAATAAGGCTGTGACATAACAAATTTGTGGAAAAAGTGATGTGCTGTGAATACTTTCCAGATGCACTGTATATAGACTAACGTTTAAAAAAATATTTTTTTGAATGCAACGTGATCTACCTGCACTACCTTTCCAATCTACTGGTCGATCGCGATCACCGTATTGGATACCCCTGATCTAAATTGACATAAAAAATGGTAGCTTCAATCAGATTTGAATTTAATGCTTTGATCTGTGATTTTGTATTGTTACAAAGTTGTAGAGAGTTTAGATCAAAAGCAATATACACCAAATTCTAGTTTACTTTATTTTATTACATATACCATTGACATTTACAGGCTGCACATTTACAGCCAGTGCATTGAATTAAATGTTACAAGCATTGTACAGAAAATAATAGGTGGAAAGAAAAAGCATTGTAAACTATGCACAATATGTATCTCTTCTGTGTTGTTTTGTTTTGTAATGAGTGTATCAGATTCTTTTGGTCCCAGAGATTACTAGACTTTTGTTATAAACTCAGTTATTTTGCTTAGTGTAGATTTGACACCCAGAATGTTTGTAGTACCATTAAAGCTTTCAGGTATTTTCTTAGTAATAAACTATGTTGGATAGGCAAAGTACTGGCAGATAGCTTTGAAAAATCAAGAAATTTAGTGTGATGAATTGACAAGATTTTTTTCACCTTCAAAAACAGCACTTGGGACACAACCAACAATCTTCTGGATTCCACTGAAAAATGATTCAGACATATTGGGGTGCAGATCAACAATGTGGCATCCAAAACCAGAATTTGTCTGGAGGGACCAAGATGGAAGAAACATGCAATACTTGAGAAACTTTACTGGCAAAGAGGAGGAGGAAGAGGACCGAGATGGATTTTTAACTGTGAACACTTATATTGCTATAAAGAAAGAATTTAATGTCTATTCGTGTTTGGTCAGAGGCAGAATACAAAGTCAGGACTGGGAATCCAAAATGCACATTTCCAGTGAGTACAAACTTTTATACTTTTCATTCTACGCATAAAGTAATTTTTTTTTAAGAATAAGTAGTAGACTTTATATTTTGGATGAATGATAAACTAATAGAGAACAGTTCATTTAGCATTGGGTTTTACAGATTATATTTCGAATAGGTGTGCCTGCTTTTTCATAAGCTCTATACCTTAATTATGCAGTTTTTTATTTTTGTATTTATTAACATTTTATTAAAATCAAATAACATTTCATACATGCAATTCAAGTTTAACAAAACTAAGTTTGAAACAAATCAAATCAGTTTTAGTATGCTGACAAAAACTGACTTTTTTACTATATACTGTAAAAAAACTAACAAACTATGTACTGCTAAATTTGTGGAGCTGTATTTTACTCTCAAAAATATATTGTCGGCAGAATTTTGTTTTATACATCTAGTATATTATAGAATAAGTAACATTTCTATTTTTATGAGCACACTGTGATACTGAAAAAAACCTATACAAGTGGTAAGTCAAACTTTCAAAATTTTCTGTAAATGCAATTGCCATTAGTTGCAATTGGAAAAATATGATTAACACCTAATTTTACCGTTAAAATAAACATAATTGCTTCAGCAGCCGAAGTTTGTTTGTAGGTACTGTATTACACAGTGTACATTATATATGCAAACAAAGCAAACCTGATATTCATTGTTTTTGTGCACAGCATCTGTAGAAAACAAACAGTAAATGTACAATAAATACAAGAATTAAGAGCATCGTTATCAGACTCACTGAACAAACTGAAAACGAAGGAGTCTGGTTGGCAATTGCAGCTGTGAGTGACAGGGTGTTTTAAAAGGTAAAAATGAAGTGGTGACAAGTTATTCAAAACTATTTCTTTGGGTACATTGCCCAAATTAAAATAACACTGTTCAGCATTTTGGTTAAATCAGATTAGTATACTGTACTGTATTTGAACGGGCAAATGAGAACAGTACTGCACTTCACCTAAAACATATTATTAATACATCAATGTTACATTGATTCTAATAATTGTGAATAGTCTTGAAACTCAAAAAAATTTAACCCCTTTATACATGTAAAAACTCACAATTGTAGCTTGTGTATCCTGCATAAAGTGTCATGCAAAATAGTCAAGAGTCTACAAATAATCTCCTGCATGGTTTGGTTACAAATCATTCTTGCCTATTTTGTAGCAATCTACTGTATAATTTCTTGTAAACATATATACTTATGAAAAAAATGCATAGTTATTTGATTCATTAAAATTAGAAACTAAAATATGATGTTTCAGTTTTGAGACTGCGTTATTATTCTCTGCACAGAAAAAAATTAACATGCTTGCATCAGAGAGCTCCTAATAACTAAGAAGGTTGCATCACAAATAGTATGAATATTTGAGCACAGAAATGTTAAAATCTGAAAGGCCTACTATAAATACAACTTGTTTCCATGTAACAGCACAATAAAATGCTAAGAAGTACAGGGACAGTTACACTTTTTTAGCATTTACAGTATCCTAGTAAATCACATTTCTGTTACTGGCAAATGACAATTGTAAAGCTGGAGCAGGCTGAGTGGGAAAGGGCAGTGGACTCATGTCTAGAATGCCATACAGCATGTATAGAAAAATAGTTCATGATAAGATTTATGACAGAGAAACTGAAATACTTTAAAGAAAGTATTTAAGAATTTTGAGGAACTAGTTAATATCCATATTATTAGTTTCTATAGGCTTGTTTTTTTCCCCCCCCAAATCTAATAAATACTAATAAGTAGCCTTCCATACTCTTAAGTTTCACACTGCATCTTGATTAATTTTAAATTTTATGGGATTTGAGGAGCTGCATTGGTGCCTTGTCTGACCTTTATGTGCACAGCATTACATTTAATGATTATAATAATGCATTTCTTTTGCAGAGGAATTCTACCCTGGAGTGTCTTACTGGTTGCTGGTAGTCTTGTCAGTGTTGGTTTTATTTCTAGCTGCAGTGCTGTATATCACCTTGGAATGGATAAAGATGAAAAGTATGTACATCATATTTTACTCATTTCACCAAGACAATTTTAGTAAGTCGCAGTATAAGAAACACTCATATTTACTGCAATTCTAACAATGTATCAAGTAAGAACCTTTAAACAACTTTGGTACACTGAGTTGGAGTTGGTGAGTTTGGAAATGGATGGTTCCATGCCCAAATAAATGGGGAGGGTTGGTATCGGGAAAGGCATCCAGCTGTAAAAATTGCACCAAAATTTATACACAAGTACTTCAAAGTCTAGTCAAAAACAGCGACCCCATATAAAAAAAGGGGGGGAATGTAAGAGAATGGAGGAAGTAGATGGACAAAATCAATCTAAGATGTCATAATTGAAGGTGCAAATTGCCAGGGGCACTAGTTTCCACATTATTTTTATAATTACTAGGGGGCTTTGCTCCCTGCTTGCTTTGCTCACCTACCCCCTGGCCTGTGCTATGAACCAGCCACTTTGTGTCTCTGCCGCTCGCATATGTGGATTTCACTTTCACCAAACAACAAATATTTTATTTCTCGTGGATACATGTCTTCATTGGGAATAAACACAACTTTTCCCTGATGGCAACACGAATTAGACAATATACAAGTCTCCGACTTAAAGTTTAAAGCCAAACAATATTTACTGTACATACTTCTGTCATATATCACCTATGTCCATCTCTTTTTGCTGTTCTGTTATTTCACTGAGTAATAATTTCCGTTTGTTAGTGCTAATGCGATCTTTACTATGAGTTTTGAGACTTTCGAATTTTATCACTTTCATAATCTCAAACCTGCTCTACATGTTTATCGCGCCAACGTTTTTGAACCTCTTTACGACGTTCTACTTTGTCTTCTACTCTTTGCCTTTTATTTCCAACCCTGCTTGGAGCTGAGAGCATAAGAACTGTGTCTTAACAATTATTCACACAAATGAGTATAGTACTAGGATGTTGTACCGTGTTAGCCATTAGGAATGTAGAGAAAAGCCAAGCAAAATGACACCTTTTATTGGCTAACTAAAAAGATTACAATATGCAAGCTTTCGTGACAAATCAGGCCCCTTCTTCAGGCAACACTCACCCCCTGTTGTGTCCGCTTGAAGATTGAGGTTAACGGGTTGCGTTGCCTGAAGAAGGGGCCTGAGTTGCCTCGAAAGCTTGCATATTGTAATTTTTTTAGTTAGCCAATAAAAGGTGTCATTTTGTTTGGCTTTTTTCTTCACACAAATGAGAAATGAGTGGACCGTGGGCATGGTTGTAAATGTTTAAGAGGAGGGCAGAACTTGTCAAAATCTCTTGGCAAAAAGTCTCGTCACACAGGACTTGAAATTTATCTATGAGAAACTCCCGTCTCAGGATTTCCTTTTATAATAGAGAGACATCATGTCATAAGACACTGGCGCTGATTGCCTATTGACAGGATAATTTACTCTGTGTGTTTGTGTTTCTGTTCTTTTGTTTGTCTGTTTCTGTATGCAAGCGCACACATTTATAGAATGTAGTTACCCACACCCCTGCCATTGATCTTGTGCTGCCTGTTAAATGAGGTTTACCCACAAAATCCTTTTGACTCTGAACACTCTGCACTTTCCCCTGACAAACACTAATGATTTCTGCAGTTGAATACACACTTTACAGTGCAGAAAGTTAAGTATGTTTATTGTGAAATGGACGCTATATAGCGCCCGACACAGACTTGACACTGAGGCACATGTAAAACTCAACAAAAGACTTTTATTTCTTTCTTCAGCTGGAGGGTATGTCTTCCCCGTGACCTCTCCAGCCACAACACAGTCCCAAGCACAGTAACACAAACCAAACGCTCTTCCTCTGGCACCACCACTCCTCCCAGGCAACCTTATCCTCTTTCTCCCAATTCTGGCCACAGAGTGGTGGTGGCTGGCCCCTTTTTAGCCCACCCAGAAGTGTTCCAGGTGCTTGACCACCTTGTCTCAATTGCACTTCCGGGTGGGGCCGACGATTTGTCCAGCCAGGCTGTGGAATCCACGCAGCACCCTCTAGCGGCCACCCCAGCTCCCAACCAGGCTGTGGAGGACTCCATCTCCCATGGAGCCCTGTGGGAGGTTGGGGAATCGCCGTCGGCCTGGGAAGCTGCCACCAAGAAACATATGCAGCAGGGGTGTCCCGGCCGGGCCTGTCACATTATAAATGGATCTAAAAAGGAGAAACTTTATCTTGAAAACATGACATTGAAAGGCTTTCAAATTATTAAAAAATAAAAAGCTGAAAATTATTCTTCATACTTTTTCCTGTATTGCTCCAAATTGTGATCTGGTACATTCTGTTTGTTTTAATTAGTCTTACAGGGTCAGATGTGATTCTCAAATGAGAATACGCATCTAGGTTCAACCTAAAATAGTATGTAGTGAATAGCAGCGAAATCCTGTGCTACAAAGGCACAGGGTCTCTTCCTAAAACACCCACACCCAGTTCCTCCAGTCCATGCATTTTAACCTGCTGCTGAGGTTTAAGGGAGAGAGCAAAAGATACTGAACAAAATGCTTGATGTTTAACACTAGAATTACCAGAGCCTACGAAAAAACTCGTAAATCCACCCCACCTTAAATCGCTTCTTAAAGTCGTTCACAGCTCTCCACCAGCGTCTTTTGTCATCTAAATGTGCTGATAAAATCAGGCTGCAAGCAGCCGGCTATTCCATCCCCCCACCGACTTAGAACGTGCACAAACTTCTCCCAGCTCATGCCTTGATTGATTTCTGGGAGTGAAGTGGAGTTTTAGAGTGGAAATAATAGATTGTTGTTTGGAACACACACATTTCATGTCTGTTCCGTTTCTACAGTAATCTGTGTAAACACATTGTTAAAACAGAAACGTTTTTTATATTCTACTAGTAGATGACAAAATGTTGGCATAAACTATATAATGCATGAAGCCTGAAGTCCAAGAATCAAAGAAATAAATTCACAAAAGCTACAAATTAACACAACAATTGCGCTTATATTCAAAAATATAACTGCAGAAACAAAAAGCCGCCTTAACATGAAATAAAACGCCCATTTATAATGATTGCCTCTGTGGTGCAATAGAATCAGCTGCCGACTGGGAATCAAAAGTTCGCGAGTTTGATCCTGCACCACTCAGTTTTGAGAAGTAAGCTGCTCTTGGTCTTACTATTTTAGAATAAAAACATACATTTGATTTCAGTCTGTAACAGCCGGTGTAATTTATGATTCTTGTAAAGGTAAGCTTTGTTTTTTTTTTTAGTCAGTTTTATTATCTCAGCCGCATTCACGAGCCCAAACACACCCCACCCCCACATCTGACACTGCTGTTTTCACATAGACGCGCTGTAACAGAGGTAAACTCTGCTCCCTTCTACTTCGGAGCAAGAATGCACATACCATTGCTTGCATACTAAAGTGTCAGCAGGCACTTTTCGTGGCATTACACACATTTTTGAGCATGCCCTCTGCACACTACTTGTGACTTAGGCTTTAGGAAGTAAGTAAATAAATTAAGGTAAATCGTATCATAAAATGATTTCTTCAAAACGTCACGTATATTTGTCTCTTTCTTTTTTTAAAATGTGCGTTGATCACCGCCAGCATGTTGTAGAACACACGATTTTGTGCACGTTCTAAGTCGGTGGGGGGATGGAATAGCCGGCTGTGTGCAGCCTGATTTTATCAGCACATTTAGATGACAAAAGACTCTGGTGGAGAGCTGTGAACGATTTTAAGAAGCGATTTAAGGTGGGACGGATTTACGAGTTTTTTCGTAGGCTCTGGTAATTCTAGTGTTAAAGAAAATAAAAAGCTAAAGTTTCAGGAGCTCAGTAGTGTATGTCTATGGATATACAGGGTGAACCAGATCTAATTATGCAGATCCAGATCGTCTGGATGACTTTGATTTATGCGAGGATGATTCCAGTTTGGCGTGCTTAATGTAGTCAGTTTGCACACTTCTCGGTGGTCTGCGATTTTTTTGGGTGATTTTCTATGTAATAAACTTAATAAGTTTTATAGCATAATTAGATCTGGACCACCCTATACAAAATGTTAAAATGCAGTGATTATTTTGTCATGGCATGTTTGCATTTTCAATTAAGATGGTATTGTTAATTTGCTTTTGTTATTGATCTACATATGCAGTCGGAAAGTGGGTGCTTTGCAGCCTTAGGCAAATTTGTTGATTTGGGGGTTTTGAGTACTCTGATCTAATGAGACAACAGTTGAACTCTTTGGGCAGAACTCCAACCACCAGACACTGTTCATCATCTGCCTAAAACCATCATTTTTAAGCAAATTTTTCCCATGCTAATTGTTGCATATTACTGAATATCAAAATCAACATCAAGAGTTTGTTTTAAATATATTTAATAGACAGTTATTACTTGACATCTGACTGGCAATTGTATCACTGTTTACATATAAGTGACTCATTCATGGTCACACAATCAACAGCAGGTAGGAATTAAACCACTAGTCTTCGGGACTTAAGTCTACAATATTGAACTTCACAGCAGAATGACAGGGTGGTTAATCATATCTTGAAATCATTATTATTTTCAGTTTTCCTAAAATATAAATATAGGTGAAATGGTAGCATTTTTTGTCTTTGTGTTTTCTAAACATATTCATTTTTCCCCCTGCAAATATTGATAAGCTTGTGGGTAAGTAGTACCCAGAATTTTCACTTGGAGTGCTAAGATTTAGGCCAGTCAAATTTTGTAAAATAAAATAGTAAAAATCGCTGTCTGGGCCAAGCACTGTATGCTTGAAATGCTTTTCTTTAGATAGGAACATATTTTTCTTGCTTTCTAAAGTGAAAAGGATAGAGAAGTATAGGTTTGTTGCTGCCTCCTAAGCAGGGTTAATCTGCTGTCATCTACTTGTAGAATTCCCTGCGAGATTCTGCCTGCTAAGTGGAGTTAATCCACTTCTATCTACTTGTAGAATTTCCCATAAGATTTATAACTGCCTTGGTCAGCTGAGTTACAGGACACTTTTCTTTGCCTGATCCACACAGCAGCTTCTCTTTCCATCTTGCAGTAGGTTGAGTGGGTGACCCTTACCATATTAGATTGACATTACGGTTTCATTTTCCACATGTAAAATAAATTATAGTACCGCACGATGATGTTGCTGATATTTGCACAGCAGAAAACATTGTCTTTAACTAAATAAACTAAACTACAAAAGAAGAATGTTGCTAACAGTTAACATATAGAAAACACTTTTTTGGTGCTAGGCTATCAGTAGAGAGAGATTAGGAGCACGCACTGATACAGTGCATTGCTGCACCCGCCACAAACCAACTCCGGATTCAGATTAGGACGCGAGTGCAGCCATGCAATGTGTGATACCTCAGCACCACACTAGTTCAGATGGAGTGGAACAGTGTGAGGATTTTTTATGGTGGCTGGAGTGCCAATTCTGTCACCAACCCCCAAGTTTTTCCCTGCAGGTTAGAGGGCCTACATGCAGGGATGGATGCAGATTAGTGTCATGGGTCACGCAACAAATCCTATCTTTAATGTCTTGTACACATTGGTACAACTCCTTAATGGTTAATATGAAAAACAGATAAGCCTGCAGAACACCACAGTCTTGTATCTATCTGTCTATCTATTTAGTTACATAGGTCTGTGCTGGAGGTTTACTTGGACTGTGCTTTTAGCAGTCATCTTAAATTAACTACAAACTGCGTATTTGGAATGAAAAGATTACACAGAGTGAGGTTGGCGTTAGAATGATGTATGCATAGACCCAAGAGTCCAAGTGGAATCATTACTGTCGACAGTAAAAATGTGTGGAAAAGAGAGAGGTAGTTACTGTATTTGTCCCAAGAAAGAAATATAGCTTTTTACAGACAGTACATTTTATATCTTGATAAACACAGTGCAAGAGTAGAGAGTCTCTAATTAATTTAACATCTTAGTACACTGATTGAACAGTGCTGAATTCCTCATTTTTAATGGTGATTTTTATGATCCTTTTAAAGTGTGACATTTTTATTTTTTTATTTTTTTTAGAACAAGAAAAAAAATGTGACAACAGAGGTAAGCAAAATATTTATTTTACCTGCAAAATGTACCAGACTATTTCAGTCATTAAGCGATATGTTTATTTAGAAGCTTTTAGACTGAAGTATACCAGTTAGCATTAAAAAAGCAGGAAGTTAACACATAATAAATAACAATAAATAAACACAATAATTTTCCAATTAAAGACATTCTCTGTAATAAATAAGGATGATATAAAAATGTAAATCTTACCCTTACAGAAGAACAAATTAACAAATAGATTATATACACTTAATAAATAAGTGCACACTGAGATACTTTTCTATTTTGTGGGATAATGATAACATTTAACTTCATATTGTCACATAGAAAAAGTGTTTTGTTGGTAATGTTTACCCAGTTTAGAAATCAAATCTGAAATTGCTGACTTTTATTACACGGCTGCCTTAATTTTACCATGCACAAAGCACTTTAAAATTGTATCTACTATGCTACATGCACCTCCATATTCAAAAAAACTTTCATTCTTTTTTGGTGAGTAAGTGCACAAAACACAACTTTTATTTTAAACTGTTACAGTTTAATAAAATACTATAGTAACAAGTTATTTGTTATTTATTGTTACAAATATGTGTCATTTACTAAAAGGACACTATAATAGTTTAATGATCATTTTGAGGGGGATGTTAAAATGAAATGTTGCAGCGGGATTCTGTTTCACAAAAACAAATAAATGCATACATGCAGTACACTGTAAATCTGAAGTCGCCTGTAACCCTTCATATCTGATATGCCTAGCAACCAGCCAGCCATCCACACATTCACATTTATAGCAGTAGGAGTCGCAGCTTTGGAAACATTCGGAGCAGTGGCCTGCCAATAAATCTTCTGTTTTTCAGAGCCATTGGCAGTATTTAAAGTCCTGTCCCCCCACCCGAGGTATGTGCGTCTGTTTTTGTCACTCAATGGAGCGAGAATCAAAGCAATTGTTACAGTGCATGGGTAAAACGTGCAGATGCCGCAAAAGGAAATAACAGAAACAAAGGAGCAACAGGGAGCATTACTTGTTCCAAAAAAGTTGGCATAGAAAACTGAACTTTCAAAGATGAATGTTCATTCTTCATGTGGGTAGTTCAAAACCAATTTGTCTCATGTGTTCTGAAACAGTGGCTTTAGTAAAAAGTAGCAAGTGAAGCGCCATTATAAGGGAAACCACTGATCATTTGTGCAAGTACATCCGTGGCAGTCTGAATTTAGAGCAAGTAAAATAACCGATCTGAGAGCCCACTATGACAGATACACCAGATTCCTCTCACATTCATTTACAGCCCAGCAGCATGCAAATGAATGTTCAATTAAAGTTGTTTTTATTCAGTTGGTTGTTTTTTTTTTTTTTGTTTTTTTTTACTTGAAATGTGAATGTGATATGTCCACTCTTATTTTTTTTTTTTTATTATCCATCCATTATCCACTGCTTATCCGAGGTCGGGTCGCCGGGACAGCAGTCTAAGCAGGGAAGCCTAAGGGAAAGTTCAGCCACCCTGCGGAGAAAACTAATTTCGGCCGCTTGTATCCGCGATCTTGCTCTTTCAGTCACTACCCAAAGCTCATGGCCATAGGTGAGGGTAGGAACGTAGGTTGACTGGTAAATTGACAGCCTCACCTTTTGGCTAAGCTGTATTTTTTATTATTTGTTATTTTAAAAGATAGTTATTTGTATTCCATACAAGTACAAGGCCAATTAAATTCAAAGGGTCCACCTGTTTGAAGTCCTTACTGAAAATTGAAAATAAATATTATTGAAATGTTGTGGTAATTTTAATTTTTTTTTTTTTTATTTCGACATTCATCCATCCATCCATCCTCTTCCGCTTTCCCGAGTTCGGTTCGCGGGGGCAGCAGCTTGAGCAGAGATGCCCAGACTTCTCCCCGGCCACTTCTAGCTTTTCCGGGAGAATCCTGAGGCATTCCCAGGCCAGCCGGGAGACATAGTCCCTCCAGCGTGTCCTGGGTCTTCCCTGGGCCTCCTCCCGGAACACCTTACCAGGGAGGTGTCCAGGAGGCATCCTGATCTGATGCCCGAGCCACCTCATCTGACGACTCTCGATGCGGACGAGCAGCGGCTCTACTCTGAGCCCCTCCCGGATGACTGAGCTTCTTACCCTATCTTTAAGGGAAAGCCCAGACACCCTGCGGAGGAAATTCTTTTCAGCCGCTTGTATTCGCGACCTCGTTCTTTCAGTCACTACCCATAGCTCATGACCATAGGTGAGGGTAGGAATATAGATTGACTGGTAAATTGGGATTTTTGCCTTACGGCTCAGCTCCTTTTTCACCATGACAGACCGATGCACAGCCCGGATCACTGCGGATGCTGCACCAATCCTACTGTCGATCTCACGCTCCATTCTTCCCTCACTCGTGAACAACACCCCGAGATACTTGAACTCCTCCACTTGGGGCAGGGTCTCGCCTCCAACCCTGAGAGGGCACTCCACCCTTTTCCGGCTCAGATTTGGAGGTGCTGATTCCCATCCCAGCCGTGTCACACTCGGCTGCGAACTGATTCAGAGAGAGCTGAAGATCACGGCCTAATGAAGCAAACAGGACAACATCATCTGGAAAAAGCAGTGACCCAATCCTGAGTCCACCAAACCGGACCACCTTAACACCCTGGCTGTGCCTAGAAATTCTGTCCATAAAAGTTATGAACAGAATCGGTGACAAAGGGCAGCCCTGGCGGAGTCCAACTCTCACTGGAAACAGGTTCGACTTGCTGTCGGCAATGCAAACCAAGCTCTGACACCTGTTGTACAGGGACCGAACAGCCCTTATCAGGGGGTCCTTTACCCCATACACCCGGAGCACCGCCCACAGGATTCCCCTAGGGACACGGTCGAACGCCTTTTCCAAGTCCACAAAACACATGTAGACTGGTTGGGCAAACTCCCATGCACCCTCCAGGACTCTGCTAAGGGTGTAGAGCTGGTCCACTGTTCCACGACTAGGACGAAAACCGCACTGTTCCTCCTGAATCCAAGGTTCGACTATCCGACGGACCCTCCTCTCCAGAACCCCCAAATAGACTTTTACAGGGAGGCTGAGGAGTGTGATCCCTCTGTAGTTGGAAAACACCCTCTGGTCCCCCTTAAAGAAGGGGACCACCACCCCAGTCTGTCAATCCAGAGGCACTGTCCCTGATGTCCATGCGATGTTGCAGACATGTGTCAACCAAGACAGTCCTACAACATCCAGAGCCTTGAACTCCAGGCGTATGTCATCCACCCCCAGGGCCCTGCCACCAAGGAGTTTTTTGACCACCTCAGTGACCTCAGTCCCAGAGATGGGGAGCCCACTTCCAAGTCCCCAGGCTCTGCTTCCTCATTGGAAGGCATGTTAGTGGGATTGAGGAGGTCTTCAAAGTACTCCCCCCACCGACCAACAACGTTCCAAGTCGAAGTCAGCAGCACACCATCCCCACCATAAACAGTGTTGACTCTGCATTGCTTCCCCCCTCCTGAGATGCCAGACAGTGGACCAGAATCTCCTCGAAGCCGTCCGAAAGTCATTCTCTATGGCCTCCCCAAACTCCTCCCATGCCCGAGTTTTTGCCTCAGCAACCACCGAAGCCACATTCCACTTGGCTTTTTAACTGCCTCCAGAGTCCTACAGGACAAAAGGGTCCAGTAGGACTCCTCCTTCAGCTTGACGGCATTCCTCACTGTCGGTGTCCACCAACGGGTTCGGGGATTGCCGCCACGACAGGTACTGACCACCTTACAGCCACAGCTCCAGTCAGCCACCTCATCAATAAAGGCACGGAACATGGCCCATTCGGACTCGATGTCCCCTAACTTCCTCGGGACGTGGTCGAAGTTCTGCCGGAGGTGGGGGTTGAAGCTTCTTCTGACAGGGGACTTTGCCAGACGTTCCCAGCAGACCCTCGCATCACATTTGGGCCTACCAGGCATCCTCCCCCACCATCGAAGCCAATTCACCACCAGGTGGTGATCAGTTGACAGCTCCGCCCCTCTCTTCACCCGAGTGTCCAAGACATGTGACCGCAAGCCCGACGATATGACCACAAAGTCGATCATTGAACTAAGGCCTAGGGTGACCTCGTGCCAAGTACACATATGAACACCCCTATGCTTGAACATGGTGTTCATTATGGACAATCCGTGAGGAGCACAGAAGTCCAATAACAAACCGCCGCTCGGGTGAGATCGGGGGGGCCATTCCTCCCAATCACGGCCTTCCAAGTCTCATTGTCATTGCCCATGTGAGCATTGAAGTCTCCCAGCAGTACGAGGGAGTCCCCAGAGGGTATTCCCTTTAGCACTCCCTCCAGGGACTCCAAAAAGGGTGGGTACTCCAAACTGCTGTTCGGCGCATATGCACAAACAGTTAGGACCCGTCCCCCCACCCAAAGGCTGAGGGAGGCTACCCTCTTGTCCACCGGGATAAACCCCAATGTACAGGCTCCAAGTCAGGGGGCAATAAGTATGCCCACATCCGCTCGGCGCCTCTCACCGGGGGCAACTCCAGAGTGGTAGAGAGTCCAGCCCCTCTCAAGAAGATTGGTTCTAGAGTCCAAGCTGTGCATCAAGGTGAGCCCGACTATGTGTAGCCGGAACCTCTCGACCTCGCGCACTACCTCAGGCTCCTTCCCCTTGAGAGAGGTTACATTCCACATCCCAAGAGCCAGCTTCTGTAGCCGAGGATCGGACCGCTAAGGTCCTCGCCTTCGGCCACCACCCAATTCACACTGCACACGACATCCTTGGCCCCTCCCATAGGTAGTGAGCCCATGGGAAGGGGGATCCACATTGCCTCTTCAGGCTGTGCCCGGCCAAACCCCATGGGTGCAGGCCCAGCCACCAGGCGCTCGCCATCGAGCCCCACCTCCAGACCTGGCTCCAGAGGGGGGCCCCAGTGACCCGCGTCTGGGCGAGAGGAAAATGCCATCCAAATTTTTTATTCATCATAGGAGGTCTGCTGAACCGCCCTTTGTCTCATCCCTCAACTAGGACCAGTTTGCCTTGGGTGGCCCTACCAGGGGCTTAAAGCCCCGGACATCATAGCTCTTAGGATCATTGGGACACTCAAACCCTTCCACCATGATAAGGTGGCGAGAGGGGTATCGACATTCAGTGACTACATACTGTATGTAAGGATCTGAATCATAGCACAAATGTGAGGTTTGGACCTTTGATACAGAAAAGTTTGTTCATCAGATCTTTTTAAATTTTAATTCAAAACCCCTGGTCTAGTACCTCTGTATTTAACTCACTGGTCTGCCAGGTAGCTTACAGTGCTGACTGCCCTAATATAATGACAAAATTCTAGAAATAGAAGTGAAATGATTATCCCTACCTATTATTCCAGATTGCAGTATCTTCACTAATTTATGCAAAGAATTCAGCATAACCATCCAAGTAATGCACAATGCCAGTTAAGCGAGATAGCAGCTGCAGAGATCCTTTTTAGCATGCCAGGAGCAAACGTGTAGGTAGAGCAGTGTTTTCCAACCTTTTTTCTGTGGTGGCACAATTTTTGTAACCCAAAAAAATCCCAAAGCACACCACAATTCTACCAACCAAAAAAGCATTAAATCTCTTAGATGCGCTAAACTGTCCAAAGAGGCAGGATAGGGGACAGCAAAAAAAGCAGCTCAGAGATTGCTGTTCACAGCCATAGCACTTAGTGAGCACTTTGGACACATTTCCCAGCTGCTTCGTCCCTTTCCTCACATACAGGCGGTTCTCTCTCTGCCTCACTTCACTGACCCGGGGTCAGAGGCAACTCGTATGCCCACAGACCCTCGGCTCTATGACAGTCATTGGCGAATACGCACCCATGCAGATGGACCCCCAACACATCTCCTGGCTGCTGAAGTGTTTTCTGAGTGCTGCGTCTGCAAAACAGCGATCACAGAGCTGGTTTTATGTCGACTTCTCCAGGTAGTCCTGTCTGCCTCAGACAGGTCTCATCTACCTGAGGAGTGTGTCTCTCAGGTCTGGACCCAGGGGTACTACACTGTTGTTTCCATGGTGCACCACTTGAAAAACGCTTGCGAAGAGTATAATCATCAAATTATTGATGGTAATGAGGATAGTTTATTTGGAGTTTCACCACGGTTTAATCAATGTATGCCCATTTAAGTGATCCGTATTATTTTAAATAAATCAGTCTTAGCAATTAATTCAAAGTCAGCTGTCATTTTGAGCATTTTTTTTACTTTGACACATCTGTGTCTCATATGCTGTACCAATCTGAGGATTAATGTATTGGCCTCATTTTCTTATTGAATTCTGTTTGACTTCAAATTCAGGTTGTACTTGCTCAAGTAGTATTTTGTTAAAAGGTTAGGTTTAAAGTCATTATTTAAATTTAAACTGTGCCATTTTTTTAATTCCTTTGTGTTCTGAATTAATTTTGTGATTCAGTGTATATTTATTTAATTGCGAGTTTTATGATTACATGTTTTAATGTTAGATGTGATTAATCATGATTAATTATATACATTTATGTGATTAATTAGTTAATTTTTTTTGTCAATTCCCAGCCCTAATAAATATCCATTCTTTTTCCTCTTTTAGCCAATTTCTATCTTGCTTGTCATCTCTCCAAGGAACTGGGTATGATAACTTGATTATTTTCTTTTAAAATTAATTTTACATTTTTTGTAATATCCATGGAGGAGGAGGAGGTTAGGAGCACGCGCTGATACAGCGCATTGCCGCACTCACCACATGACAAATCAACTCAGGAACCCAGATTAGGACCCAAGTGCAGCCATGCAATGGGTGACTCTCAGCACCACACTAGTTCAGATGGAGTGGAACAGTGTGAGATTTTTTATGGTGACTAGAGTACCAATTCTATCACCAACCCCCAGGTTTTTTCCCTGCAGGTTGGAGGGCCTACTTGCAGGGCTGGATGTAGATTAACGCCATACCCAGGACAAAATATCAATGCATCGTTGGGTATTATTATCTGAACTCATTTGCTCAAACTGTTGAGAAATTTTTTGCAAAGGTATTAATAATGCAAATGTCAAGAAACTATAGACATTTATACAATTAATTAAAATCTGCATCAGTTACCCTGTGAGCTTATGGCATCACGCCTTGAGAAGATGTTTACGCTGTTTACGGAATAAGGCAAGTGTAGTGCTGGCACAAAGGGGAAAATGGTATTTCCATCTTGCTGTCAGCCTCCATGGGAATACCATCTGTTTTAGAGTCATATACAATAAATAACAATGGTATCTGTTCACTGAAGAATATTAGCTTAAGTATTTTAATAATAATAATACATTTTATTTATATAGCGCCTTAGTTTGATTTTTGTATTTTAAATCTAATAATTCAAAAACAAAATTACATATGTATTTATAGGATAGTTGTAACATTGTTGTGTAGGCTTTTGCTCATTGCACAGTAATGCCATTTGAATATTCCACTAACTGTATACTTATGCATTGTAGCAAGATAAGACAGAAATTAATCACATCAGTTAATAATATCTATAAATTAGGGCTGGGCAATAAAACAATAAAGATAATTATCTCAAAATAATTTTTTCTCAATAGAAATATGGTTGATACAAGACAATAGATCAATTCTATCCATATTTTGAAAGACAACACAGAAAGCCAATGATAATGAGAATAGTGCCACGCTGAAACAATCTTGTGGCTGGAGTTACAACCACATCAGGTTAAATAACAGTATATCAGGAGTGGGAGCAAGATAAAAAAGAAAATTAATACAGAAAATGTTAACGAAAACTGGAAAAAATCAGCGTTACCAAAGAAGACACCCCAGAGGACACAGCCCAAAGCACAAAAAATGAGGACATTGTTGAAAAGTATTGTCCAAAGAATTCAGTAGTGTGGGGATATTTTGGCTATTTAAAGACCAACAAGAAGCAGAGTAGTGTGCACTGTAGATTGTGTCAAAACCATATTTTCACAAAGACAGGTAATACCACTAATCTTTTTTACCACCTGAAGCAGTGTCATTCTTTAGAGCACACACAGGGCAATACTTTGCAGTCTAAGACCCAAGCAAGTGCTGTACTAATGTGGATTTTGTGTGCCTTTCTTTTTTTTTTTGCCTTGGTGCATAAGCTGACCACAATTGTGTGAATATGTCAGTTTTGTATATGTTCTCCTTTGTTTACGTTTGAAAGCTGCTTGAATTTGTACTGTGGATGTGCAGTATACAGAATGTTTTTTGTCTATTTATTTGTTGGTTTGTTTCCCAACCATTTAAAACAGTTTGAATCTATACAAAGGAAAGACTATAGTATAGAGGTAGTTTTTTTGAGGCTTTATTTTGTATTAATACCTATTTTATTTATTGACCAAAGAATTTACCCTGTGTTCTCCTGCAGAATATGAAAGTTTCAAGATTTTTGTTTTATATTTAAAATTTTAGAATTAAGATTTAATTTTTTTTATTTGGAGGTGACCAACAAATTTAGTGTGTTCTTCAGTGAAACTTGAAAGCTTTTGACTGGTCATAATTGAGACTTCTTTATTTTGTTGACCAAATAATTTAGTTGTGCATTATGTTTGTGTTCTCCTGTAACACTTTTTGACTGGTCAGAAGTAAGATTTTAGTTTGTTATACATACCTACTTTATTTATTTGAAATACAGTCATTTAATGTTCTACAGTACTTTTGTCATGTTCAACTTCCGACAGAAAATAAATAATATGTAAACCAAAATTAACATTATATCTTTGCATTTCACTTGGGAGTAAAAAGGAACCTTTAACTTTGACAGAAACAGTGATTTCATTTATATCATGATATACAGTGGGTACGGAAAGCATTCAGACCCCCTTCATTTTTTCACTCTTTGTTATATTGCAGCCATTTGCTAAAATCATTTAATTTTTTTCCTCATTAATGTACACACAGCACCCCATATTGACAGACAAAAAAAAGAATTTTTGAAATTGTTGCAGATTTATTAAAAAAGAAAAACTGAAATATCACATGGTCCGAAGTCCTTATGCCTAGATAACACCTAGATAGAAGCAGATAACTAAATTTAGATTGCTTGTTAATAAAAAAATTTTTCCTTAATTTTTCAGATGAAGTGAGATCTGTCCGCAAATCAGGTATGCTCACTCTTTTTTTTTTTTTTTGAGTGTTATTGAATACTTAACTTCAAAAACATTTTCTGTTTCATATTTTAGAGTGGAAATGGATCAGCAAATTTGCAGGTGTGTATATGATTGACTTTACTTTTCTAAACATTTGTTAAAATTGCACTTTTAAATTCTATATTACAATATTAGACCTAAAACTATTACTTACTACTTTTCTATTTAGTTTCCTTTTATAAGAAATTTAAGCAGTCTTGCTCCTTAAATCCCTACTCACTAGATAGGCAGAAGAAAACAACACTTGAAAAACTGTGATCACCTCTTCTCTAGTCTTTAAAGGGACCAGAGGCTTCATGTATAATGACTTACATAGAATTCAGTGACAGAATCTTAATCAAAGACAATTAATGACTAGCTGAGTAGACACCAAAGCAGATGACACTGAAAGGCTACAGCTAGCTATAGCTATCATGCTTATTAATAAATAACAGCCTAAGTAATCATAACACAGAAAAGTAGAATGAAAATCTTGGTGATAATGATTTAAAATCTTAACAACCAATATTAACATTATTTCCAAGTAATAAATTTATGGGTTTGCTAAATATCAATATATAATGTAAAAAGACATTTTTGTAATTTATGAAATAACACCACAACATAGAAACTGTGAATGCTAGCTTGATTATTTAGGTGGGAGGCAAAGTAAAAACACACATTTTTTAGAATGAAAAGCTCCACCCACAGATGGTCCCCATAGCTAAACTCAAGAACCACTAAATCAAGTTGGGTTTAGCCTTTCGATTTGAAATCTTGTGAAATCTGTCTTCTAATCTCTAATATTTTTTCTGTTACCTGTGCCTGTATTTATCAAACATCTCAGAGTAGGAAAACAGTACTAACTGGCTTATAAATCAAAGTGATGCAAATTTGGTCCTACCCTTAGGAGTAAGAGTAATAACATTTTTATCAGTTTTCCTCATTTATGAAATTACTCCTAACTTTACCAGGATTTAGGAGAGCTCTTGAGCTTTTGTAACTTGCAAGGATCTGCCACAAGATGGCATTCAGGCAGAGATTGGCTTGCACATTCTGGTAAAGGCTGAATGTTTTGGAAACTCTGAAAACAATGAACCTGTAAAAAGATGTTGATTTGACAAAGATGGAATATTATTCATAACAAATTGTATACATCAAGTAGTTGCAGATTTGTCAATTTTTACACCACTCCCCATGAGGTAATGTTAATTAATGCAAGCTGCGTTCTTAGACTTTGCTGGTTTTCCTGAAGTTTTTTGTGTGATTGATGGCACACACATAAAGATATCTGCCCCAAGTATGAATGAACACACATACATGTATTACAAGCCATATCACACTATCAGCACACAGCTTTTCATGGATGTAAACTGTATTGTAATGACCACCGCAACAGAAAAACTGAAGCACACACCAAATGACAGTTAAGCTCAATAATGGGAGTATTTATTTAACAATGAATGGTCCACAGTCATAATTTGAGAAGAATCACATTCCTGTTATGGCTATGGGGAAACTCCTTGTTAAGTAACATTTACTGAAACTAGTCATTAGGCATTTACTCTTCCGAGTGTTCCTGATCATATTTCAGGCTCATTTGATGTGTCTCTGTCTGTAATGCCCTCCTTATCTTCTATTTATCCAAGGTCCTTGGAGTCTCCACTTGCCTTCTTGAACTTTTCCAGGCTTATAGTGTGGCAAATATTTCAGGTGTTTGTGGAATGCAGAGCTCAGCATACTTGCTTGCCAGTTTTCAGTGAATCACTCCTCCAGCCCCACCTATCTTGAGGGCAATGTGCGGACTACTATAGTACAGCTTGGAGTGCCGTAAAATCTTGACTTCCATTGTTCTAAAGTGTGAACTTCACCTCCTTACGCTTCATAGGTATCTCTCATGTTCTACTCAGGCATAGGACAAATTCTTATCAAGTCAGACTTTTAGTACAATTCCTTGGAATAATTCTAAGGTGGTTTATAAATGTGGGCAATTGTCTCTATGACCTGGATTAATGGGTCAGCCAGTTCTAGCATCAAGAAGCACTAGTATGGTTTCTGGTTAATTGGCAACTGGTGGTCCTTGGTGTTTCTCCTAAATTTATGTTCAGTCCCCAAGGTTTAATTACCTCCCTCTCACATTACAATATGTGAAACAACATCCAATTAAATCTAAAATATAACATTTCATGTTGGACAATGCATTAGATTATAATCAAGACCTAAAGCCACCCTTTCCCCAACTATCTGAATAAAAGACCCATTATAAAATAGTTTCTCATGTATATTGAAACATTAAACAGATTCAGTGGCCCAACAGGCTTATTTTAGCCACATTAATACATTCTCAACAAATTCTAAATAAGCTCTAGTTTTTAGGTAATATAAGATGTCTCCGATTAAGATAACGATGGTCAAAATAAATTGACCCCCAGGCAGTGCAGGATAGGAAATCATGCTGAATTTGTAGTTGCATTATTTTATCCCATCCAATTACTTCAAATAATGTAATTAAAGTATTACTAATAATTGTGAGTTTGAAACTATGAGATAAATAAAGAAATTTTCCCGCGCTGCCCACCAAGACTAGTTGTATGTAGAAAAATCACAAAATATATCAACTAGCAAGACCATTACTTTGTTATCGTTCATGTTATGGACTGGGCCTTGTAAGTTTTGGACAACTTTAATCTTGAAAGTGATGCACTATTTCAGGCTGAATTATGCCATATTTACACATAGTGATGCATGCACACATACATGCGTTCATGAAAGTGTCACTATTTGAAAACGCTATACCACTTGAGCATGAGTTGTCATTTGCCCTCTCAGGGTTGGTGGAGAGATCCTGCCCCAAGTGGAGGAGTTCAAGTATCTTGGAGTCTTGTTCACGAGTGAGGGAAGAATGGAGCGTGAGATCGACAGGCGGATCGGTGCGGCGTCCGCAGTGATGCGGGCTCTGCATCGGTCTGTCGTGGTGAAAAAGGAGCTGAGCCATAAGGCAAAGCTCTCAATTTACCAGTCGATCTACGCTCCTACCTTCACCTATGGTCATGAGCTATGGGTAGTGACTGAAAGAACGAGATCGCGAATACAAGCGGCTGAAATGAGTTTCCTCCGCAGGGTGTCTGGGCTTTCCCTTAAAGATAGGGTGAGAAGCTCAGTCATCCGGGAGGGGCTCAGAGTAGAGCCGCTGCTCCTCCGCATCGAGAGGAGTCAGATGAGGTGGCTCGGGCATCTGATCAGGATGCCTCCTGGACGCCTCCCTGGTGAGGTGTTCGGCACGTCCAACCGGAGGAGGCCCGGGAAGACCCAGGACACGCTGGAGGGACTATGTCTCCGGCTGGCCTGGGAACGCTTGGGATTCTCCGGAAGAGCTGGAAGAAGTGGCGGGGAGAGGGAAGTCTGGGCCTCTCTGCTTAAGCTGCTGCCCCCGCGACCCGACCTCGGATAAGTGGAAGAGGATGGATGGATGGATGTCATTTGAACTTTTTTTTTTTCCTTTTCATCTTGCACGTACTCCGCATTATGGTGCATGGTACTGACAATGCAGACAGGCTTCTTGTTTTCAACAAATAGTTCTGAGCAGACATCAACCACAACACCAACTGTGGTCATCGCTGCTCTTGTGAAAAGAATGGAGATAAACGTCATCACCTCAGAGAGGGAGGGGCAAGTTCGTTGTACCATGTGAATGGCACTGACAGAATAAAACTGAATAATAAAAAAGTGCTAACTTTTACAAGTAGCCAAAATTTACACCGGGTGTTACAGACTCAAATGAAATGTACAGTGCATCCAGAAAGTATTCACAGCACATCACATTTTCCACATTTTGTTATGTTATTTCAAAATGAATTAAGTTCACTTTTTCCTCAGAATTCTACACACAACACCCCATAATGACAACATGAAAAAAGTTTACTTGAGGTTTTTGCAAATTGGCGCGGAACCTAATAAGCGTATATATATATATATATATATATATCTAGAAATGGGGGACTTGTGGGACATGAAATCACACAAGTATTCACAGCCTTTGCTCAATACTTTGTCGATGCACCTTTGGCAGCAATTACAGCCTCAAGTCTTTTTGAATATGATGCCACAAGCTTGGCACACCTATCCTCTGCCAGTTTCGCCCATTCCTCTTTGCAGCAGCTCTCAACCTCCATCAGGATGGATCGGAATCGTCGGTGTACAGCCACTTTAAGATCTCTCCAGAGATGTTCAATCGGATTCAAGTCTGGGCTCTGACTGGGACACTCAAAGACATTCACAGAGTTGTCCTGAAGCCACTCCTTTGATATCTTGGCTGTGTGCTTAGGGTCGTTGTCCTGCTGAAAGATGAACCGTCGCCCCAGTCTGAGGTCAAGAGCACTCTGGAGCAGGTTTTCATCCAGGATGTCTCTGTACATTGCTGCAGTCATCTTTCCTTTTTTCCTGACTAGTCTCCCAGTTCCTGCCGCTGAAAAACACCCCTACAGCATGATGCTGCCACCCACCATGCTTCACTGTAGGGATGGTATTGGCCTTATGATGAGCAGTGCCTGGTTTCCTCCAAACGTGACGCCTGGCATTCACACCAAAGAGTTCAATCTTTTTCTCATCAGACCAGAGAATTTTGTTTCTCATGGTCTGAGAGTCCTTCAGGTGCCTTTTGGCAAACTCCAGGTGGGCTGCCATGTGCCTTTTACTAAGAAGTGGTTTCCGTCTAGCCACTCTACCATACAGGCCTGATTGGTGGATTGCTGCAGAGATGGTTGTCCTTCTGGAAGGTTCTCCTCTCTCCAAAGAGGACCTCTGGAGCTCTGACAGAGTTACCATCGGGTTCTTGGTCACCTCCCTGACTAAGGCCCTTTCCCCCCTGATTGCTCAGTTTAGATGGCCGGCCAGCTCTAGGAAGAGTCCAGGTGGTTTCGAATTTTTTCCACTTATGGATGATGGAGGCCACTGTGCTCATTGGGACCTTCAAAGCAGCAGAAATGTTTCTGTAACCTTCCCCAGATTTGTGCCTCGAGACAATCTTGTCTCGGAGGTCTATAGACAATTCCTTTGACTTCATGCTTAGTTTGTGCTCTGACATGAACTGTCAACTGTGGGACCTTATATAGACAGGTGTTTGCCTTTTCAAATCATGTCCAATCAATTGAATTTACCACAGGTGGACTCCAATTAAGCTGCAGAAATATCTCAAGGATGATCGGGGAAACAGGATGCCCCTGAGCTCAATTTTGAGCTTCATGGCAAAGGCTATGAATACTTATGTACATGTGCTTTCTCAATTTTTTTTATTTTTAATAAATTTGCAAAAATCTCAAGTAAACTTTTTTCACGTTGTCATTATGGAGTGTTGTGTATAGAATTCTGAGGAAAAAAATGAATTTAATCCATTTTGGAATAAGGCTGTAACATAACAATGTGGAAAAAGTGATGCGCTGTGAATACTTTCCGGATGCACTTTATGTTTTTATTATAGTAATAATAATAGCAGCTCACTACTCAAAACAACCTCTCAACCTTTTGCTCATAAGACAGCAGTGCTTGCCTCTGCACCATTCAAGAAGACATATCAACTTTCTGTCGATTGACATTTGAGGTGGTGCATTTGACAGCAGCATGAATATTGAATATTTTTTTCTTTGGTTATATTCTTGAATAAAATTGCACATGTTTATTTGATATTCGGACTAAAGTCTTCACACATTTATACACTTCATGTCATTATTACTATAAAATGGAAAAAGTTTCTATTATAGGTATGTGTTCAGCATTTTTTTGCCTTACATTTCCTGTTATACTACATTTACCCAGATTGTTGTAGACACGGAACACACATGAAATGTATGTATTCCAAATAATATATTATTTACCCTATACAACTCCAAGCACCCCACACCCAGATAAAGTGGCTTATGCGGGGAGAAGTTCACCTGTATCGGTGGGGGGGTGGGAGAGCTAGCTGCTTGCTGCTTGTGCTGATTGACAAATTTGCAAAACAAAAGACACTGATGTAGAGGTATGATAAGAATTTAAAGTGACCTGGGATTTCGACTTTTTTCGTAGGCTTCAGGGATTCTAGTGTAAACACGGCATGTTTGTGAGTTGACTGTTAAAAGTATGCTTTTATTCAATTTAACATTTACCCAGGAGATCCACATTTAATATAATTGACTATGATAAAGTTTGGATAAGTATTAACAATTCTATCTATCATTTCCCTTACCTCTGACAATTGCTAAAGACGGCCAGCTAGTAACTGAGTAACAAAAAAAAAAATTGCCCTAACGGACAACTTATTTTCTTTTTTCAGGCATGCTACCTTTTTATCTGTAGAATCTAAAATTAGTTATGTATGTTTAAGCTCTTAACATTTGTTTTAATAAAAATTTTATCACAAAAAATGTACTTTGAGCTTGGCTTTGGCAAACTGAATTGCCAATGGACACTTTCACATGCCCTCATATAGTCTAATCATCATTTTATTTAAGTGTTAACTCTTGCATATCTCCTCTTTGTCCCATCCTCTTTCATTTTTAGTGGATATCATTTTGGATCCTGACACAGCTCATCCTAAATTCATCATATCAGAGGATTGTAAAAGAATGAGACGTGGGGAAGAATGGAGAGAAGTTCCTGACAATAGAGAAAGATTTAATGAGCGGCGTTGTGCTGTTGCATCAGAAGGTTTCATTTCAGGTCAATGTTACTGGCAGGTGGATATGGGTGAGAACAGAGGCTGGGCTTTGGGAGTCATTAAAGCCTCTGCAGAAAGAAAGGGTAATCTGAAAATGACTCCAGCCTTAGGTTACTGGGTTCTATGGCATGAAAACAATTTAGTTAAAGCACTAACAGAAGAACGAACAGAGCTGTTTGTGACTAAGGTGCCAAAGATAGTTGGTGTTTATTTGGATTATGAAGAACGACAAGTTTCTTTTTATAATGCTGCAATCAGGTCCCACATCTATACTTATGTGGGTATGGATTTTGATACAGAAGAGAAACTGTTCCCACTTTTCTACCTGTGGGACTGGAGATCAGACCTTACCATTTTTACAGTAAGTAGTGAACTTCAAGCAGAAGTTGCCCCGATTAGAGAGGCAATACAGACTGATCAATCCTAATGTGGGGAAAGGGAATGAATTACTGTATTATATTTTTTTCTATGTAGATAAAAGCCTTCTTTATAGATCCTTTTGCTGTTAAATGAAAGCCCAGGATATAGTACATTTGTAGCTTAACCTCCATAGCATTAGACCCAAGCATCACTCAGGCTGTAAAAGCAGTGCTAAAAACGTTAGTCCCGAGTGTTATTCAGGCAATGGTATAGACATGTCTTACGTAACCATTAGACCGGAGGATTATTTGAGCTGTAAAATTGGCAATAGCGTTAGTGCCAAGTGTAACTCGAGCAATGGTAAAGGCATGTTTTGCACAAGTGTCAGGCCCAAGTGTTACCCAGGCAACAGTGTAAAGGGGTCTTCTCGTAGCCTAATAATAGCAAGGCTGTAATGCTAAGAAGGTTAAATTGATCTGGTTTCATATAAAACAGCAAATAGATTTCTGATTACAGATGTATCATACCGTGATGTAAAAAAGTGTATGTCCTCTTCCTGTGTTCCTTTCTGTACTTTAAACTTAATGACACTATGGATGTTTTCAGGTCCTCAACTAAATCTAATATTAGATAAAGGTCATATAACAGTATTTATAACTTATTTAATTTATCTAATAAAGTTTTCAAACAATGTAAAAAAAATAAATAAAGCATATACATCCTTATTAAGTCATGTCATTAGAATGAATAATTATAGTCAACTCCTTCAACACAGCCAGGCTGTTCAATATAAACCTCAGTTCTTTTGTCCCCTACCATTAGAATCAAGTTTCCTGCACAGAGAGTCAAACACATAGCACTATGTTCAGAGGAAATTCCTAAAGTGATCAGTTAACAGACTTGTTGAGATTGTGTATGTGGGTTTAGAAATGGTTACAAATCCATTTATAACTACCTGGGACTACAGCAAGCCGTGAAAAACACTTGAAACAGTAGTGACTCTTAACAGTATGATTTCTTCATGGGCACAGGGCAGATATAACTACGATATCACAAAAGAGTAATTAGAACTGCAAGCTTTGTTCATAACTTTTCAATTAGTAAGACACTGAGCTTAAATGGACATAATTGGGGGTGTAGCAACTCAGAAGCCATTGCTGACAAAGAAAAATCTAATTTGCCAGAAAGCACCTTGGTGATCCTCAAGCTTTCTGGATGATATAAGAACACATCACGTCAAGTATAAAGGGAAGAACAATCGAAAGTAAACATTTCATATGATCGTTTGGAGATTTTTTTTCACCTCATTATGTGTGTGGCTTTCAGTAGTTAAAGGAATCCTGGGTTCTGGCCTGTGTTAGAATTTCCAAAATGTCCAGCCATCCGATCATGAGTTGCCACTGATCCTGAAGTGTAGCCTGGATCATGCAGCAATGCAACAATACAAAACCCAAAGTCATGGCTGTAAAGAATCAAAATTAAAGTTTTACATTGGTCAAAGTCCAAAACTACACCTTATAGAGATGCAATGAAAAGAAATTAAATAACCAGTTCATGTTCAAAAATTGGCCAATGTTTCTGGATTAAATTAGCTCTCCAAAAAGGACTGAGCTACAGTTCCCCAGAAACAAAGTGAAAGAACTGTTTGCTATCATTGCAGTTAGTGTGGTGCAATCAGCTGTTAAGTGTAAGGGACAATTATTTTTTTCCATATAATATCAGTAGGTTATGGATTAGTTTGTACATTTCTTCAATGGCATAAAATAATGTTTTCCCTCATGTACCTTTAGTTAAAATTAGATTTTAAAGAACTGAAAGCATTTAGTATAAAAAATTACCTTGGAGGAAATATTGAATGGGGTGTAACTGTTTTCATGGCAGTGTTATTAAAACTATTTATATATTTGACTGTGAATGTAAATACTGCTGGTTAGCGTTCAAGAGGTTAAATTCTATATTTTCAGTTAAAATTCTCCAAGTATTGTTAATGGTTAGTTGTTACCATAATGTTACAGAGGGCTATTTTTTTTTTAAATGATTGTGCTCAAAGTAATTGCTTCACCGTCACAGTTTGACCCATGAGCTTGAGGGGGCTATGAGGTTTGTGCTTTGTTATGCTCCTTCTCATGGAACTTGTTGAGGAAGGTTATGTGTTCAATAATGATTTCATTTTTAATCTGTTTTGAATAGGGCCCACTGTTATTTGTTTTTAATGAATGCTTTCATTGTCTGAGAATTTTGCAATCAGAATATTGACTGAGTGTCAGGGCTCAACATCAACTTTTAAAAGTAGTTGCCAGAGTTTGGTTAAGAACAGTGTTAATGGACTTCCATGACAGATATTTTATAGTTGGCACACATTCAGTGAGATTTTTCAGACCTTCGCATTAGTCTCTGAGCTGGATTTGTACTCTAATTACATGACAGGAATGTTATCATAGATCTAAAGGAAACTTTTAACATTCTGACTTCAAACTTTGCACACTTTACAATTTACATTTTATTTTATTCATAAAACCAAAAATCAATTGCCAAGTGGTACACCAGTCTACCAGTTTTGCATAATAAGTAAAATCCAGCCATTTCCAATCTACTGCCTAAGAACCACTACATCACTAACGGGAATTGTTGCCAATTGCCTGTACCTGGTTGCTAGTGAAAGCCTAACAACTGTTAATGTTGAGTCTTGAGTGTGATTAATGGTGCTTGTCTTGTGGATCTCTTGCTAAAGAAGTAGCCACACCATTTTCCAGGTTAACAATAGTACCAGCTTGCACTTTTGGACAGTAGCAGTGGCAGGATTGCATAAATGAGTGGGCCAAAATTTGGCATAAATGGGCCTAACGTTGTATATTTAACAATAATAAAAATATCTCTCTATTATAAAATAAAATCTTAGCAGGGAGACAAGACGTGATCTTCTCAGAAGACAAGGCAGTGAGACAGAAGGACATCTGCTGTACAGGCTTTTAAATGGTCGACACGCAGCGCAACAAGCAGAACACGCACCTCGACAGCAGCAGCACAAAGCCAGTAGCTGATTCGTCTGCATATCCTTAGTGTGCGTTCAGCTCCCCCCTTCACAACGCAAGTGGGAGAGACGCAAAGTGACAGGAGACCTGATCATCTCAGAGAGACATTTTGATGACACGCGAGATTAGACATTACAACCTTAGGAAGCCCTACTTACAAACAATTTAAAAGAAGTTCACGGACATCTAACCTAGCAGTTGTTGAAATGCTTTTGGCAGACACACTTCATGTGCTCCCAGCTTTTAAAACAACGACAAGCAGCTTGACGCGAAGTGGCAAAAAGACAGCTGCTGTACAGGCTTTTAAATAATTGACGCAACAAGCAGAGCACGCAGCTCGCACCAGCAAGACAGCAGCTGATCCGACCGCATCTCCTTAGTGTGCCTACCCTTTGATGATAGCTTCAAGATACCAGCCTATCACATGATACAAATGACCGAGTTGTATGCCTGGTTTTTGCGTTTTCAAGTTGTTGAATCTAAAAGAGAATCTGTCATCAATTAAATTATCCACAAAATGCCCAAATTGCATCCTTCCATATCCTGTATTCCAACCACATATTTCCACAATGAATCACAAAGCTGTGTGCCTTAACAGAAGATGGAAACTTTATTACCGATTAGAGTTGATGATTTATTAATATCAGACAAATCCGTTACCTTTGCTGGGTCACTGTCATTTGACAGAGCTGACATCAGGCTGTAAGAGGTTTTGCAGTTCTGTTAGTTTATTCTCACTAATAAAGCCTAAAAGAGTTGTCTGTTGCAGCATCAATCATGAACATCTTACCTTGTTTGCGTTTCCCTTCAACAGGACCTACCCACACCACTAGTAAATTCAGTTACTGTTATATTTTTTAATTTAATTTCTTCTGCCGGCTCACTCATGTGCCTTGCTTGCACCGCAGCTTGCTCCAGTTTACTAGGGTAACCTTTCCCATTTTTTTGGGTCTGTCACCTTTCGCAATTGCAGCAAAGGGTTTAAATAGCCACTCACTTCGCTGTGTCTTTATCTGAGATGCAAATAACAAAAAAAATTTTTGCTAAACCTATCGCAAAGAAATAAACTTTTTTAGTGATAAAGTAACACTGGCAGTTTATAATTATTTATTATTTTAATTGATGGAGGTTTATTTGTTTGTTTTAAAAGAAAAACGATAAAAAGCTAAGCTACAATTCAGGGTTGGCCAGTTACAAAAAGTGGAATGGGCACAGGCCGCCCACCCTGGCACTGTTCATGCTTTCGAGGAACACTTTTCAACCATATATAGTCATATTTTTTTTTTTTTTTTTTTTTGTGCTTTTAAAATTGACATTGCCACAAAAGTTTTCCATTATGCAATGTGTGCACAGTCAGGCCTTTGAGGGAAACTACAATAGCCTGCAGGAAAATAACGACCGATTCTCTAGGCCAGCAACCAGTGTTCTAATAAGATGCCCTATAATATCATTTTAGGGTTAAAATGACTGTGTAAATGTTTTTTTTTTTCTCTAGAAAGGTTGGATAAAATATGTCATATAAAGGAAAGTTTATTAATATAATTTTAAATATCAATTCAATTTAAACAGTGTTAAAAATTGGACTAACTTCACAGAACTGATGCAATTGTTAATTACCTGCAGAGGATTTGCTCAATGTTGAAATTTTGATCATGGATAGATTTATAGGTTAGTTACCTACTTTTTATAATGTATTTTTGGGAGAAAAGGTTAAACAGAAATATTTGCCTACATAATTGAAGATGAAATAATTACCATGTTTTTATCATGATCAATCCACATTCGGATACATACACAGAACAAAAATCAGTATCGTCCTTTGTAAAAGGAGGCATTCTTATCCTGTCATGATTTTGTTGCTTGGAATGTATTTCACTGTTGTTTTTTCCACTACCATGTTATTTATTGCCATTGTGTGTACCTGATACCTTGTGTTGCTGTTATATGGCACATGTCATGTTACTGCATTGTTATTTGATGATATCATTCTTTTTTATGCTATAAAACGTTATGGCACCAGGAAGCACAAACCTTTTTAAGACCAAAACTCTGAATATCATTCTTTATTCTAAATCCAAAATCAGTTTATTTATTTGTATGTATTTTATGTTTGTATGTATTTGTTTATTGTTTGTTTTTTTAGTTTTTGTTTTGAATTCAGTTTTTTTAAACAGCTTTATTTTGTTTGGTTTTCAGTATAGCAATTTTATTTTGTTTGGAAATGCTTTATTAGTGTCTTACTCATTTTTGTAATTGTTAACTTTGTTTTATCTTTGTGCTACAAACAGATGAGATTGCCAGGCGGTGAATGTGCAGAATCAATTCAATGGACATAATTTATAATGTTTGGTGTTCTTTATATTTTACATCTTTTTATATGACTCCTACACTGTTATTTGTAAGTAAATCTGTGTGTACCTTATTTTTTTGGATACCTCACATATGTTTTGTCACTAGTAACATGGAATTTAAATATTGTTTCTCTTATAGGTCAACTTAGTAAAACACAAAACATGAAATTTATTTCATAAGGCCTTTTTTTCACAATGAATGCTTATTTTATGTAAGTGTATTTAATTTTATAATGATACAAAGGTTCAGTGGCAGTTTACCTGAGATAGTATAGTACTAGCAGCAGATCAAGACTAAAGTATGTAGCACAGTACTAAGAGGAGGTCATCCTGAGGTCTAAATGTTGTCTCAGATTAATACCAAGTTTAACTAATCTGCAGCTAGTCTTGTTTTGGCTTTGCATTTCTCCTCAGTTTTGCTCAGCTGATCACTCATTAATAGCAGTGCAATGGAGATTAATTTCCCACCATCTCTCAAATGAAGATGTGCCACCACAAATTTCACTTAATTTAAAGGGACAGAGCACAGGGGGAAGAAGTTCATCCTCATGTAAACTTATTAACAAATAATTGCAATCATTAGGCTGCATTGATTAAGACTGAAATGAGTATCACGGTCATTATTGTAAACGTTATTTACTTCAAGAGTATGAAAAGGACCTGAAATCTATTTATGGAAAGTAACAATGACAAGAGGTATATGTTAGGAAAATCATATCTGAAGCGTGAGTATCTCTGGAACTCATTTCCCAATTATCTACGTAATATAAAAGAGTTCATACTTGTCATTCATTATTCACCAAGCATTTCCTAATAACCAAATTAATCCAACAGCCACTAATACATATAAAATACCTAGTCAGAAGCTGAATGATATTTATAAAGAATGTCTCATCACAGCACAGAGTTCACAGTGCAAAGCTCTATGCAATATATATTGTGAGAGATCTCATATCAGGTTTGGAGCACACCCACTAAGTTGCCTACATGGCATTGAAGAAACCGGTGATCTAGTGATTTCTTAATTAGAGACACTGATTTTTACTGTCTGTTTACTGAAGAGTAATGGTTAAGTGATTGTTCATTCCATGCATCACTTGTCTTTTTATATGAAATTGAGTAGTCATCCATGTTCACTGACTTACAACAAACAGCTTCCAGTTTGAAAGTTTTTTCATGAAAATAAAAACCAAGCTGGGCAATACACTTTTCACAGTTGATATCTGAAATAAGTGTAATTTTTGGATGACTATAGTTATTAATAGAAGGTAATTCCAAACATTCATCCACATATTCATTTTCTAAACCTCATAGTCCAGTCCTAGGCTCTAGAGCGTCAGGCACAAGGCAGAAACCAGCCATGTGTAGACAGCTAGCATATCACAAGAAGTATGTTCACTTGCCTACACTCACTCATGCTGGCCACGCTTAAAGGTGGCAAACCTAACTGCCATGTCTTTAGGATGTGGCAGGGCAACCCACGTGGACGTGGGACGATGTTGCAGTCTCTATAGAGATAGTGACTGCCAGTGCTAATCATTGTGCTGTCGCACAGATATTGTGAAATGAGAATAACTTTATTGTGAGAGAGGTGCTTGTGATTTCATTTTAATGTGTATATTTTTGTATGATTTAAGGTAATGTAATGTTTTTTTTACCATTTTATTATTTTTCATTATTTAATAAGTAAAAACTCATTTTCAGTATATTGACTCTCCAAACCATTTAATTCAAACTTTAGTTCTGCAGTGCTTGGTTATTAAATGGTGAGGCATTTCTTTTGTTTTTTGATAGACACTTGAACTCAAGGCTCTTGTGATTTTTTTTATGCTATAAAGAGTCCTCTCAACATCATACCTTCCAGATAAAACTTTAGATCCATATTTGTGTGAGTTCACACTCAATGGCATAAATACTACTCACATGGGAATCTGAAAAGAAGAACAGCTGCTGGGGGACTTCTTTGCTCCATGTCCCAAATAAACTCCACAGTTTCTTTGTTTTCATATTGTTAAGTGAAGTATTTACATTTAGTCTGCGTGTGAGGAAGCACAAAACATGGAATGAAACACAAAGTGTAATTTGAATCATTTTGATCTCTAATATACATGTATGATAAACAGCACAATAGATTATTTATGCATCATTGAACAGTAAATCAACCATAAATCATTTGTATCATGATATTTATGTTTTCATATTAAACTATACCAAAAAACTAACTTACTTATGGGAAATAATCCTATACTTTTATTTCAATGTTGCTAGGCTTGGAGTAGGTGTTAATATATATAGCCTCACTCCATACTTAACAGCCCCAACTACTACTTTTAGGCTTCGGCCTGACTAGGCTCGAAAAATGAGGAAACTGGTTGTACACTTTATAAAGTACAGTATGCTTAATGTTCCATAGATGTCTCACAAGAGGAAGAAACTGAGTAAAACCCAAAATTGTGATCAAAAGACAACTAGAATCCTTCATAAATGAGTAATATTTTTTTCAAACAAGCTGAATACAATACAAGGTGACCAAAGGAACAGAAAGAAGATGCTTGAAAAGGCATCTTAAAAGCAAACAAGATCCAATACACTAATCCAAAGGCAAAAAGAAATGAAAAGAAAAATGCTAAACAAAACTTACAAAGATTCCAAAATAGGCTTCAATTAAAGTGCTGCTTGAGCTCCTTTTCTCTGGGCTTTGACTAGCCAACAGGAGTGCTCAGGAGTTGTGATTTCTGTGGCCTCATTTCTTGGGGAACCAACCTCAAAGAACATGGCAAACTTTAAGAGATGGTACATAATTACAAAACTAGCAGAAAATAACAAATATGAGAACCAATGATTCAAAAGCGACCAAAATCGGCATAACGCATATAAACACAAGTTAATCCTACAGAAACCGGTGGAAGATGGGATGCCAGTGTGATTGTGCATGTTTGTGTGGCCCTGGGAAGTTGAATGAAGATATTGGGGCTGGTCACACTTGCATGCGAGGGTGTGGTTGATTCCGATTTTCTCAATGACTTTCCATAGGTCATAATTAGAATGCCACATCCACCAAGGTATAAACGAGAGCCTGAACATGAGAGATGAAAGAGAAAAATTGTGAAAGGAAAAGAGTAGAAAAGGAGACAGACTGGAGGTATCTTGAGGAAAACACAATGGTAAAGTAGCAGGCAGTCAGTGACCCAATGGGGGAGCAAGCAACTGGTTATCCAGGGTTGGATTGTACTCTGCTAATTAGTTTGGAGATAGCAAGGTCAACTGGGAAGTTCTTCCTAGAGATCCAATAGATGCCAGGAAAACATGGTGGAAGAGGCAGGGCCAGTTTTAAGTATCATGGCAGTCACTAATGGAGGTGATCGGGGTGAGAGCCGGAAGGTGGATGTCTGCAAACTGAGAATACCTGATGTGTGAGTTGGGGATGCAGAGAGTGAAAGACATGCTGGACTTGGCAAAAGAGAAAGAAGGGAAAAAAAGGAACCCAATAGATACATGGGTTTTAATCTAATTTTTATTCTTGGATTTACTTATTGATTGACTTTTAATTGTCACAGATGTGCACTTGTTTTTATGAAAATATTGGGATTATTTATTAAAGCACTGAGCCGTTTTTGGGATTATGAAAATAAAGGCACTTTGCACGTTTACACCACCCTTTGCTTATTATGTGTCTTCATTACACTGACTCATCCTGGTTATGTTATTGACAATTAGCTGATCACCAGGATGAGAGATAGTGGCTTCTATTATTCCCCCTACTTGTACTGTCAAGAGATAAGCCGGCTGGCTCAGAATCCTTTTAACAATTTTGTGTACAGAAATTCTTGAAAAGTTCCACTATACAACTATTTCCTTATGACAGTATAAGGAACCAAAGCTTGTAGTGACAAACTTCCCATTCCAAATTCTAGTTCCCTTGTTATTAATAACATTATACATTTGGAATACAAAGATTTATATTTTTGCATGTATGTTCCTTGTGAAACTTTTATTTCCCAGATTTTAGTCTTTTTTATTTTAGACACTATTATATTATTTGCAATGTTTTGTATTATTGAACATTATTGTGCTATTTTCATATTTTCCAGCTTCATTCTTTTTCAAAGTTGTCATTGTTTTGTTAGATCAGATGTCACTGTACTTTAATCATCCCTGATTTTTTAAATACATTTTGGCAGCTTTTTACAAATGAATAATGAGTTCACTTTCAAATGTAATGTATTTTTCAATCTGGCATAAAGTCCGTCTTGCCATGAAACGAAAAGTTTCCCTTCAAATTATCCTGTATTGGATTCAAAACTATGTAAGGACTTAAAACTAGAATGAGAAATTTAATATAGCACAACATATCATACAGCAGTGTTTGCTGACAAAAAATAATTCATCATTTTTTCTGTGTATGGAGAAATATTAAGACAAAATTAAACAACAATACAAATAAACAAACATACTATGAAATATGACAGTCAAGGAACAAAGAGCATGAAATGTGAGCATATATAATGTAAATAAATGTGTTTTTGTTGCTATTTATTTTTAATTTTGTCCCCAATATTCCTCCAAACGCAGTATGCAATATGGCTTGAATTTAAAACTCACTTTCACTCATTAAAGCCAAAAGGGCAGACTGTAGTGATTAATAAACTAAAAACAAAAAACATTGTGACACATTTATTTATTTTACACTCACATTTCATGCTCTTTTTCTTTATTTATTGTCGCATTTCAGAGTACTTTATTTCATTTTTGTCCAAAAATGTTCCTCCATATCTGTGGTGGTAGCACTGTGTACTTCTTTTCTCCTGTTATGCCTGTGCACACTTTCACCTATGTTTTCTTTTTGGTAACAGAACTATTTACCAGTGAGTAATCCATTTGGGTTATCAAAGTGTTTAAACTAATTTGTATTTTTATAAATATACACTAAACCCAGCCACAGGGTATGCACAAATCAGTGTGTTTCTTCAAGCCGATCCCAAGCCTGGGTAAATGGGGAGGTTTACATCAGGAAGGGCATCCAGTGGTTTGCCAGATCAATATGAAGACATCAATACAGATTTCCATACTGGATCGTTCGAGGCCCGGGTTAACAACGACCACCACCAGTACTGTTAGCCAACAGAGTGCTGGCGGAAATTGGGTTACTGTTGGCCGAAGAAGGAGAAGAGGGGGGAGACATGTCCGGAGGCAGGAGGAGAGGAGGAAGGTAAAGAGTGGAACTGAGGGTAGGAACTTTGAATGTTGGCAGTATGACTGGTAAGGGGAAAGAGTTAGCCGATATGATATAGAGAAGGAAGGTTGATATATTGTGCATGTAAGAGACTGAATGGAAGGGGAGTATAGCCAGGTTGATTGGAGGTGGGCTCAAATTGTTCTATCATAGTGTGGATGGTAGGACAAATGGGGTAGGGATTATCCTAAAGGAACAGTATGTCAAGAGTAATGTTGTAAAGGTGTTGATGGAGAAGTACAGTAATAGCTAGAAGGAGATGTTTTGCATCTTTGTGGACCTGGAAAAAGCATATGACAGGGTGCCTAGAGAGAAGTTGCGGTATTGTATTAGGAAGTCAGGAGTGAAAAAGAATTATGTAAGAGTTGTACAGGTTATGTATGAAGGAAGTGTGACAGTGGTGAGGTCTGCTGTAGGAGTGATGGATGCATTCATGGTGGAGGTAGGATTGCATCAGGGATCAGCTCTGATCCCTTTATTATTTGAAATGGTGAGGTTGAGATACGAGATTAGACAGGAGTCCCCGTGGACTGTAATGTTTGCTAATGACATTGTGATCTGTAGCAGGTTGCAGAGACCCTAGATAAGTGGAGATATGCTCTAGAGCATAGAGGAATGAAAATCAGTACGAACAAGACAGAATAAATGTGTGTGGATGAGAGGAAGGTCAGTGGAATGGTGAGGATGCAGGGAGTCGAGTTGGCAACGGCGGAGGAGTTTAAATACCTAGGATCAACAGTACAGAGTAATGGGGAATGTTAGAGGTGAAAAAGAGGGCAGGCAGGATGGAATGGGTGGAGAAGAGTGTCATGAGTGATTTGTGACAGGTATCAGCAAGAGTGAAAGGGAAGGTCTAAAGGATGGTAGTAAGACCTACTATTATAAATGGGTAAGAGAAGGATGCACTGACCAAAAAAATAGTACACAGAGCTGAAGGTGGCAGAGTTAAAGATGCAAAGAGTTGCATTCAGTGTGACGAAAATGGACAGGGTTAGGAATGAGTACATTAGTGGGTCATATCAGGTTGGACAGTTTAGTTACAAAGTCAGGGAGGTGATATTGCATTGGTTTGGACATGTGCAGAGGAGAGATGCTGGGTATACTGGGAAAAGGATGCTACGGTAGAGATGTCTGGCAAGAGGAAAAGAGGAAGGCCTAAGAGGAGATTTATGGATGTGGTGAGAGAAAACATGCAGGTGGGAGGTGTAACAGAGCAAGATGCGGAGGACAGGAAGAAATGGAAAAAGATGATCCACTGTGGCAACCCCTAACGGGAGCAGCCAAAAGGAAAAAAAAAAAGTAATATAAACACTACAATTTTTAAAATAATTATATTCTACCTGAGCGGTACGGTGGTGCAGTGGTAGCGCTGCTGCCTCGCAGTTAGGAGGCCCAGGTTTGCTTCCCAGATCCTCCCTGCGTGGAGTTTGCATGTTCTCTGCGTGGGTTTGCTCCGGTTTCCTCCCACAGTCCAAAGACATGCCGGTTAAGTGGATTGGCAATTCTAAATTGGCCTTGGTGTGTGGATGTGTTTGTGTGTGTCCTGCAGTGGGTTGGCACCCTGCCCAGGATTGGTTCCTTCCTTGTGCCCTGTGTTGGCTGGGATTGGCACCAGCAAACCCCTGTGACCCTGTGTTCGGATTCAGTGGGTTGGAAAATGGATGGATGGATATATTCCACCTGTGGACTTGTTACAGCACCTTGAGTCTACACTCAGTGAAGAGCACTAAACAAAAATAAACTAAATTAAAATGTGAAAACGTGGACCTCCCAGAGCACTGCATATTCATATATATATTACATATGCATATAACAATGTTGTCTTCAAGATAAACCTCCATCCTGTCCAGAGATTATTTCTGCCTTACATATAATGTTTGCTGGGCTAGGCTTCAGCTGCCCTGCGCCCCTACTATGGATAAGTGTGCCTAGAAAAGAGATGAATGAATTTAAAAATCCAGCATATGTACCTGGTAAGTCTGTTGAAATACTGTATACAAAATGAAGAGGCAGTCAAAGATTATGGCAGTGAAACTGGTGTTGGTCGTATATAATAAACTCCAAGAAATGTTCTTCCAGTTCCTGCAGTCTTTTTCAAAGAATTCTTCAACTGCTTATGTTTATTTTCCATTTTATTGTTATTTTTGTTGACTGAGTTATTTTTCATTAGCCTTTATGTAATTTGTTAATACTGCTCTGTCTTTTTATTAGATAATATTTACATATACTGTGTTTACATTGGATTTATTCCTTGTGTTTTGTGGGTCTAATCCCATGGGGGGAGCTACCATGACATTGCTACTGTAAGACCACCCTCAACCTTTATATTGAGGTTGAGCAGATGGTTCTGTCACGAGTCCATCAAGTAGAGAGCTTTCTTGTGGATTTTGTTTGCTTTGGCCTTTCCTGGTTTATTAAATATTGCTTCTTGTTATTAGATTTTTGTTGTTGAATTGTTGTTTGTCTTTTTTTAATTTTTTTTATATTTTTTGAATACATTATTTATAAATATGTATCTTGTTCTTTAAGCTTGTGAATGGCTTTCTGTCTCTTAAAGGAAATTTTTGTTTAAGCCTGCCTAGGGTATGGCATGTTTCTGATGCTGACCAATGAAGGTCTTGGGCTACGTTTTCTTCTTTTACTGAGGCCTTGTACCCTTTTTTGTCATTTTGTGTCCTGTTTCACATTTTTCATCTCTACCTACCTCCCTCCCTTTTTGAGCAGAATTCTAGAAAAAAAGTGTTTTCAGCAGTTAAATGGTTATTAGAGTTAAAAAAAAAAAAAAACTATTCTTAAAAAGTGCAAGCCAGGCAGTGTTTCCAGGTCTGTGGTTTTCTCGCTTAACTGGACTATTTTTGATCGTCATCGATAAAAAATGGACTTTTCACGGGTTGTGTTTTTTGGGCTACTTTTTTACAAATCAAATATGGTATTTTCGGCTATTTTCCACCCTCCACCACATTTTTATCATGTCTTTTATCCATTGGGTAACCCTTCCCCTGCTATCTACACTTGTATATGTTCTTTACCATTGAAAAATTTCAGAGGAAGAACACCCCACACTGTGTGATGGTATACCTGTATACCCTATGTACTTATTCTATCACTTGAAATATCCCTGAGGGGAACCTCTCCCCACCCACTGAGCTTCGGTTATATGCACCTAACCATTTAGTCCTACAGACACTAGGCTGTTTTTATGAGCAAATTCGCTGTTTTTAAACTGTTCTTGGGCTATAATTTTTTTAGGGACCTGGCAACCCTGAGCACGGATTTCAAGTCTGATCATAGCACAGAAACGGCTTTGATCAAAGAGGTAAATGACCTAAGACTTAATGTTGATCTAAACAGCATTATTAATCTTTGTTTTCTTAGACCTAAGTGCTGAATTTCATATTATTGACAGATCACACCATTATTATTAACCACCATAGACAGTGGGTTGCCTTTTTTTGTAGTGCTTTAAAACTGGATTCAGTCATACATAAAAGAGCCACAGTTCTTACAAATACCAATAGCATTAGGCATATGGTGGAAATCAACATTAGACGGGGCACCAGTCCAACATCGATCAAATTCAATCATGCATGCACATTAATGCTCTGCTAACTTAAGAGTCTAAAACAAATTTGCTAATTAGACACCTTTATCCAAGGTGACTTACAAGGTATGTTATAATACATCCAAGAGTGATTAGAAGGTGCAAGTATTAAAAGTGGGTGGCATGGTGGCGCAGTGGGTAGCACTGCTGCCTCGCAGTTAGGAGACCCGGGCAGGTGGGAGGTGTAACAGAGAAAGATGCGGAGGACAGGAAGAAATGGAAAAAGATGATCCACTGTGGCAACCCCTAACGGGAGCAGCCAAAAGGAAAAAAAAAAGTTATATAAACACTATGCAAATTTTAAAATAATTATATTCTACCTGGGCGGTGCAGTGGTAGCGCTGCTGCCTCGCAGTTAAGAGCCCCAGGTTCGCTTCCTGTGTCCTCCCTGTGTGGAGTTTGTATGTTCTCCCCGTGTTTGCGTGGGTTTCCTCCAGGCACTCCGGTTTCCTCCCACAGTCCAAAGACATGCAAGTTAGGATCATTGGTGATTCTAAATTGTGCTTAGTGTGTGTGCACCCTGCGGTGGGCTGACGCCCTGCCTGGGGTTTGTTTCCTGCTTTGCTACTTGTGTTGGCTGGGATTGACTCCAGCAGACCCCCGTGACCCTGTAGTTGGGATATAGTGGATTAGATAATGGATGGATGGAAGTATTAAAAGCAACAGAAAACAAGATGAAAAAATGAGCAAGAGGGAGTACTACTATTATTACTACTATAAACTGGTATTAAAAAAGCTGGTATTACATCATCTATAGCAGGAGAGCCTATAAAAACGGCAACTCTGCACAGTCACAGGTATTTTTTCCAACTAGTGTGGCAAAAGGGAAACAGCCCCTTTAAGGATAGCAAGTCATCTCAAAGAGCCATGTAAAGAGCAGAGAATCTGTCTGTTGTGGCACTTGGTGCCGACACTACACTATATAGGCGCCTTCAGAGAATTAATTTGCTTATGCAAATATAAAGCATTTCTATTATTTTGCTGCTCTATAGTGCACAGGAAGTGTGTTGCATTGTGCAAGCATGTAGCCTGCTGCGTAATGTGGCATACAATCGTGGCTTGCCTATACCTGAAGAAATGCAGTTTAATGAATCTGACCCTGACCCACCAAATGATCAGCCAAATGAAACAGCATTACAACTTTACTTGAATGTAATTAGCAGAATGTTAAAACAGGTAATCAGATGCAGTATTTATTTTTTATGCAATTAATTTAATTTGTGGTCTATATCACATAGTACATTCCTCATATTCCTTAGTTCATTGGCTACATCTCTTACAACATCCACTATTGCATTTTGTTACTCCAGAACAGCATCCGCCAGCACACAGCCAGATGGTCACTCAGCAGTTTCTGAGGCACAAGTGTGTGTACAGCCAGCACCTGAAGATGTGTTGGGCACAGCAGCACCATTATCATCTGGATATTGTCTGAAAATGAATAAACAGATGGTGCACTGTGACTCGCATTTTCACGATGACTATAATATCTGACCATTTCTTTTTTTTATTTTGAGCACTGTGCAACGAACATTCAAGTGTCTATATAAAAAGGGTGACGGCAGATCCAAGCAACTGTAGGCCAGTAAGCTTAACATGCATCACAGGAAAATGAATGGACGGAATTATTAAGGATAAGATTGAGCAACACATGGCAAGGACAGGAGTTATTCTGAACAGTCAGCATGGGTTCAGAAGAGGGAGGTCGTGTTTTACTAACATGTTGGAATTCTATGAGGTTGCAACAAAAGCATACAATCAAAGTGGAGCTTATGATATTATTTATCTGGACTTTCAGAAAGCATTTGATAAGGTGCCACATGAGAGATTGGGCATCAAGTTAAAAGAAGTGGAAGTTCAGGGTGATGTTTTTAGATGGGTGCAGAATTGGCTCAGACACAGGAAGCAGAGGGTGATGGTGCAAGGAACCTCATCAGAACTGGCCGATGTTATGAGTGGTGTTTCACAGGGGTCAGTGCTAGGGCTACTGATATTTTTAATATATATAAATGATTTAGATAGGAATATAAGTAACAAGCTGGTTAAGTTTGCAGATGATACCAAGATAGGTGGATTAGCAGATAATTTGGAATCCGTTATATCATTACAGAAGGACTTGGATAGCATACATGCTTGGGCAGATTTGTGGCAGATGAAATTTAATGTCAGTAAATGTAAAGTATTACACATAGGAAGTAAAAATATTAGGTTTGAATACACAACGGGCAGTTGGAAAATCGAGAGTACACCTTATGAAAAGGATTTAGGAGTCATAGTGGACTCTAAGCTATCAACTTCCCAACAGTGTTCAGAAGCCATTAAGAAGGCTAACAATGTTAGGATATAAAGCACGATCTGTGGAGTACAAGTCCAAGGAGGTTATGCTCAACCTTTATAATGCACTGGTGAGGCCTTATCTTGAGTACTGTGTGCAGTTTTGGTCTCCAGGCTACAAAAAGAACACAGCAGCACTAGAAAAGGTTCAGAGAAGAGCGACTAGGCTGATTCCAGGGCTACAGGGGTTGAATTATGAGGAAAGATTAAAAGAGCTGAGCCTGTACAGTTTAAGCAAAAGAAGATTAAGAGGTGACATGATTGAAGTGTTTAAAATTATGAAGGGAATTAGTACAGTGGATCGAGACTGTTATTTTAAAATGAGTTCATCAAGAACACGGGGACACAGTTGGAAACTTGTTAAGGGTAAATTTTGCACAAACATTAGGACGTTTTTCTTTACACAAAGAACAATAGACACTTGGAATAAGCTACCAAGTAGTGTGGTAGACAGTAAGACGTTAGGGACTTTCAAAACTCGACTTGATGTTTTCTTGGAGGAAACAAGTGGATACAACTGGTGAGCTTTGTTGGGCTGAATGGCCTATTCTCATCTAGAGTATTCTAATGTTCTATGCCACGCTGTATCACTCCATAACCTCCTTTTCTTACTTATCCCACTGCTTAAGCCAACAAATAGAAAGTTTTGCTTGCCTCCACTTCGCAGTTGCTGAAAGTCTTCTTTTTTCACATGCTTTTGCCATTGTCTTTTAACAAAGCACTGAATGGAAGGGGCTATTTATATTGATTTGCATTTTCAAATAATCAAAATTCTGGGAGGAGTCTTGTTGGGGCTGTAGGCGTGTGTACATATGTTAAATTTCACAATCATTGGGATATATAAAGGGGAAGTGCATGGAACTTGGCGTATGTACAGTTTTATGCATCTGGATTTTTTTGTGCATACACACATTTCCTGATTTGTCCGTACACCATGTAGTGTGAATTCTGCACGCATTGTTATACATGAGGCCCTTTATCATTACAACAACAGCTATCATGTAAAAGAGACACTAAGCAGTTCCAAAATATTTAATTAAAAGGTGTGTTTTCAAGAGATGCCTAAACACAAGTAAAGTAATTGCAGTTCAAGAAGACAAAGGGGGATCATTCCGCAGCTTTGAAACAAGAACAGAGAAGCATTATCCAGTCTTGGCACATATTGCAAGAGTGACAGTTAGCAGACAGGCACAGGCAGAATAGCGAGTTCTTGAAGGAACAAATGGAGAGACCAAAGGCTGGAGATATTGAGGAGCAAAACATTTCAGAGAACAATAAGTCAATATTCAGAGTATAATATAAAAAGTCCATGCAGACATGGGGAGAATGTTCAAATTTCATCTTCATTCTTAAAACATCTTAATCTACTTCAGGGTTGCAGGTTATTTTCGGGGTGGGCAGAGATCCTGGCTGCACTTTTAAGGAAAGGCAGAAAAGCAATCTTGAACAGGGTGCCTGTTCGTCGCACAGCACACACATACACAGGGCCAATAAGGAATTGTCAGTTGCTTTACCTGATTCCCTGACTCATGTAGACAAAAATGAGGCACAGGATTAAAACTAATGATACTGTATGTATGAGGTGGCTGTGCTAACCACTGCATTACCATGCTGCACACTACCTTGCATCACAAAATGAATTTAAAAAATTATAAAAAATAGCTATGCTACCCAACTATGATGGGCTGAAATCTAAGTCAGCCTCAGCGCTAATGTTTGCAGTGCACATCTCTCTGGTACATCACATTTGGTATGTGATTCATCAAAGCAGTGCTAATGTTTATGAAGCACCATTTGTTTGAATGACAAACGTAATGCGTTTTATTAGTAAAAATATTTGTGATGTGCCATCTTTTGTTATGACAGAGACATGGCAACAGGACAGCCACACAGAGACTTATGCTTTTATTAAGGTGTATAGTGAAATATCACACATTATGTAGTAGGGAAATTTAATTTCAAAATGGTCTTTTCCACAATATTATGAGTGATTATATTTTATTTTATTTTCATTCCATAAGGAAAACATATTTTTTTTACCCAAAAAGCTATTTTTGTAGACAATTTTGGCTCATATCAGCCCAGGAATTATGCCATTAAAAATTGAAAATCTATCTTGGGGACGCGTCTAAATTATTTCCTGTAGAAAAGTTTCAATGTGAAAGTTTAAATTATTTTTTTTCCAAGTGGCAACATGGTCATCATAAAGTAAAAAAAAATCTGTTTATTGAGAAAATGGCTGCTATAAACACAGACCTCTTCACAATGTGCATGCATTTTTATTTAAAAAAGATTATTGTGATTTATTTTCCATTTTCTTTTTTTAATGTAACATATTTCTTTACTTAATCACATAACATTGTGTAACAATATGCAGCACATCTCCACTTCATAAAGTTACACAAAAGACTTTAGGGGCTTGCTGGTTTTACAATGTCTTTTGTTTCATGCTGTAATCATTATGTTTACCAGATAATCCAGGTAATTAAATTGTCATAGCTCTACTCCTGTCGGTTTTCACTCACTTGCACAAATGTTCTTTATGTAAAGCTAATGGAAGTGAAGCAGAAGGCATTGGGCAGAGAGGAGCTGGTGACGGTGGCCATATTTCACAAAGCTGTCTTCATCTCTAATCAAATGTACATTTTTTTGCTTTCTTAATACATTTCTGAAATATTTACTCTGTAGGGTGCCAGTTATAAATGCAGAGGTTACTTTATATAATCACACACAGGATGTGATGCCCTTGTATAGTCTGTTTCTTTCAAACACTGTAGAGTAGTACTAGTGTGTTGTACCGTGTTAGCCATTATAAATGTAGACATGGCTTTGTAGAATGTGTCCTAAAATGCGCCCTTGTTCACTAAATACCATTTGTTTACATGGTGGTTGTTGGCAGTGGGACAGGGGCCAGCATATTAAGGGCTGTTCCTACCAAGGATTTACAGAATGATATGTGTGTTTGTTTATGATTACATCTTGCCTGAAGAAGGGGCCCGAGTTGCCTTGAAAGCTTGCATATTGTGATCTTTTTAGTTAGCCAATAAAAGGTGTCATTTTGCTTGACTTCTCACTACAAACACTGTAGAGAAAGAAAATCCTATCTGTGAGGTGCCGTGGACTTTGCTTTGCTGCCACTGATATATGAATTGATTCAGATCTGAGTAGGTGGCTAAGCTAATACACACACACACACACATCATTCTGTAAATGTTTGGTTGGGGCAGCCCTTAATATGCTGGCCACAGTCCCACTGCCAACAACCACCATGTAAACAAATTGTATTTAGTGAACAAGGGTGCATTTTAGAATACATTCTGTAAAGCCTGAAAAGGGAAGCGAAGATGAAACCTGCTGACCGTCATCTCTCCACTCTGAATGTGGTGGCTTAGCATAAAGTCTAGCTAGGAAGGCAGTGAGTGTTCAAGTGGACTAACCATTTTCTACTTTTAATATGAAGTGTTGTTCATTTCCTATTGTACCCTGTTGTCCTAATCTGTTAATGTTATATATTATTTTCTGTTTCAAATTTTAGAAAATCACAAGTGGTATGGTGATGCAGTGGTTAGAGTGCTGTTGCTCTTCTATTTCATGTCCTGCTACTCTCTGTTAATATTTGAAGGATTGTTTGATTATTCCAGTTTACTCCAAACTTCCAACCATTTGCAAGTCAGCATGACTGCAAACTCAAAATGTGGACTGTATGCCTCATAGTGGCCTGGTGCCCTGTGTGGGGTTATTTTCTGCCTTTTCTTAGATGCTCTCAATAGGCATTACCCATTAACGGGTAAACAAATTGACAAACCTATGAACCAGTACTACATTTTGATACTTTGCTAAATTTAAAGCCTAGGTCTCTAGCTGAAAGTCCACGGTCAGCTTGTGGAAATTGTGTTTGTTGTGCAGTTAATAATAAAACTCTACTGCCAGTAAACAAACTCCAAATGGGCAATCTGAAACAACCAACACTGCTGATGGTTATCATTTATTTTAAAACTGCCCTAAAACTGCCAAACACTTTGAACATTCTACTTGCCCTTTTAAAATATAATTTTTCCATTTGAATTGGACAATATGTACATGTTAATCATTTCTTGCATATTCTAATTTTATACTTTAGTTTTCTAAAACACTTAATAAAGAAGTTTGCAGTGAAAAACATTTCCATCAAAAATTGATTAGATTTTCTGTTAGCATACAAATGAGCAATAGTAAACTAAATGTTAGAAAGATCAGTTTTAAAAAGGGAATGTGTAAGCTAAAGTTAAAGTACAGTGTAATCACATCTTGTGTAATGTCTCCTAAAATATAATTTCATATCTTTTTAAGAATATCAAAAGTCAGCTTCAGAAAAGAGGACACAGAGAGAGAGGCAGGTGAAACAAACCGTAGTGGAATGCAGCAGCTCAGTGAGACAGGGATATATGCAGTTGCTAAAATAATGAAAGAAAAGAAAGTGCTTAATAAACGAGCAACCTAGTCCAAAATGATTTTCAAAATAAAACACACACAACAGGTATGTAAAATATATAGAACAGTGTCAAATATGTTCCAGCAATGAAAAATAAAACTGAGATGTAACACAATGTTTATTCTTGTAAATCCAGACTGCTCTACTGTAGTTAAACTGATTGTGTATTTCTAAATTGATCTATATATAAAATAGGATGTATCTACAGTATGTCAACATGCACAGCATTTATGGCAAAATGCATCTGAACAGATATGTATATATGTCTAAACTGGTCTATATTAAATTATTTATATATATATATATATATATATATATATATATATATATATTGTCACGCACGCTGCAGTAGGAGGTCATGGATTGATTCGACAGCACCTGGGAAACCACTCGCCAGGGAATGGTGGGGTATTAACTTTCTCCCTCTGCTTCCTCATAGGAAAAAAGACCGTCCTGCACCATAGGCATGGATGACCGCAGTGCGATACTTCCGCCCTTCCTCCGCCATCTTGCCCTGACGTCATCCTTCCCATCCTCCCTTGCGGTCCTTCCCGACATTCCTCCACTTCCGGCTCCTCCCCAATAAAATGGCCGCGACGCCAGGAGTCGGCGGCGCGCATTATGAACTGTTTGTTTATAATTTGACCAGTTTTTGTTTGATTGCAATATACGGGCCGGAAAACCCCAACCCTTGCTACTGTCTCTCTCGTCCTTACAAGTGGCGAGTCGGCAGGATTCAGAGATCCCGGAATGACGGAGGGACAGGACCTGAACACCGTGCTGCAGGGAATGAACGCCCAGCTCCAGGCCCTGCAGCAAGCGCAAGCCGCTACCAACCGGGAGCTGGAGGCCACGAAGGCCAGGTTAGTGGAAGCCCAACGGGCGAGACCAGACCCGCCCAGGCAGCCGCCTCCTCCCATGGTGCCGATGGGGCCTTCGAGGACGTCGATGCCTACCTGGGCATGTTTGAGAGGGCGGCCACCCGAACGAAAGTGGCAGCGGTCCAGTGGGCGTCCATCTTGGCGCCATACCTAAAGGGACCAGCATGGGCCTATTATGACCTCCCTGAGGAGGAGGCTAATTACGACCTCCTCAAGCCCGAAATATTGGCCCGCTACGGCATTAGCCGGGCCAGCAGGCGGCGAATGGCGGAACTGGGTCTTTGACCCGAAAAGCCCTTCGCGCCCAGGCGCTCGAAGTTCTGGGGCAAGATGGGCCGCTGGCTACGCCAGAGAGCCCGACGGGCGGAAAGTCGTCGAGCGGGTGGCCTGTGAAGGCCTGGTCAACGCAATGCCCAGTTCCCTCGCCCAGCAGGTCCGGGGGCACGCCTATCAAACATGTCGGGCCTCCTCGGCGCCCTGGAGCGTCAGTTGGCGGTCCTCCGACTTGGGGGTCAGAAAAGCCTGCTCGCTGGAACCCGCAGGGACGGGCGGCCACCCCGAGCCCCTCGGCAGCGCTGCAGAAGCGCCAGCCAGAGCCAAAGAGAGGCCGGGTCCGCCGCTGTTTCAAGTGTGGCGAGACCGCCACCTGCTGCCAAACTGCCCCATCACACACCCCGGAGCCTATGGACTGCAGCTGGACATCACGGAGAGGTATTGTACCCGCCGCATCCCTTGGCGAGTCGAATACGGGAGTGGTGTTGCTAAATGGGCACGCCGTGGTGGCTTTGTTTGATTCCGCAGCAACATTACCATTGTTGCTCGCCGCTTGTCTTACCGCAACAGTGGTTAAAGCAACATTTGTTGGTTACCTGTGTACATGGGGGGACTAGGTCATATCGTTCCGCTCACTGCTATCTTACCTGGAAGGGGGAACCAATCCAAATGACGGTCGCTGTGTTACCTGACCCCCCCTTCCCAGTGATCCTGGGACAAGACTGGTCTAAAAGAATCAGCGGTAAGCCATTCGCCGCTCCCGGGGCCTCGTTGGATCTTGTCATGAGGGGAAAAGGCAACCCTCCCGCGGCCTCCACGCCGTGCACAAGGGCAGCCCCTATGGGCGCTGGTGTCTCGGGGGACCTTTCCGTGGCTACGGACCTTGACCCGAAGATTCCGCCGGAGAAGGGACTAGCCAGGGAACTCTTCCCCGGGCCCAGGCCCCAAGACCCTCTCGCGCCTGGACCATCAATTTCGGTCCACGCCGGCCTCCTTTAAGAGGGAGCAGTGGAATGATGACTCCCTGCGCTTTGCCCGGAACGCGATTGTTCTGCCTAACAGCTCGACAGCGGACGGATCCACACCGCGGGAACCCTTCTTTGTCCTTGAAATGATCTGTTGTACCGAAAGTGGCTACCCATGAGGGCGAGGTGCGGAAGTTGTTGCTAATTCAGCGCACCTTCCGGGCGGGAGATATGCGAGTTGGCACATGCTCACCTCCTAGGCCCACCTGGGGCGAAAAACACTGGAGAGGATTAAGCCCGCTTTTACTGGCCTGGGATCAATGAGGAGGTCCGCGGTTCTGTCAATCCTGTCCGGAGTGCCAGACCCGCCAGATTCCTAGGAGGGACCGTGCTCCTCTAGTCCCTATTCCCTCGTGGACATCCCTTTGAAAGGATAGGGGTCGATTTGGGTGGGACCCCTGGAGCCCTCAACCCGTGGCCACAAGTATATCCTAGTCATGGTGGACTATGCCACCCGGTACCCAGAGGCGGTTCCCCTGCGCTCCGCTAATACTAAAAGCATCGCACGGGAACTGGTTAACTTGTTTTCACGCTGGGCATACCCAAGGAGGTCCTCACGGACCAGGGTACGCCTTCACTTCGGATACGCTCAAGGAGGTGGCCAAATTACTGCAGATAAAGCACCTGAAAGCGCCAGTCTATCACCCGCAAACTGACGGGTTGGTGAGCGATTTAATCAGACGCTTAAGCAGATGCTCCGCAAGGTAGTCAGCGCGGACGGCAGGAACTGGGACCAGCTCCTCCCGCCGTGCTTTTGCCTACCGGGAGGTACCCCAGGCCTCTACGGCTTCTCCCCTTTTGAATTACTATACGGGCGACAACCCCGGGGAATCCTCGACATCCTAAAAGAAGGCTGGGAGGCCGAGGCTCTTCCCTCCTCTAATATGTGGCAGTACGTCGCGCAACTGCGCGACCGACTCACAAAGATCAGCCCCCTCCTAAAAGAGCACGTGACTCGTGCGCAAGCAGCGCAGGCCGGTGTTACAACCGCAACTCCGCCCTCAGGGAGTTCCGCCCGGGGACCGAGTTATGGTGCTCGCCCCGACCTCCCACTCGAAGCTGCTCGCCACTGGCAAGGGCCTTACGAGGTTAAGGAGAGAAAGGACTCGTCGACTATTTGGTGAAACAGCCCAACGTCGACCGAAAGTGAGAGGATCTATCATGTCAACCTGTTAAAGCCCTGAGAGATAGAGAGGAGCTCCCAGCCCCGTAGGTCACTCTCCCTTTCACAAGCACAACTGCCCTTAACCTCGGCGTAAGAGCTGACCCCCAAGCAGCGGCAGGAGTTAGCCCAAACACTCCGAGCCATCCCCGAGGTAGTGAGCGAGTCACCCGCCGGACCGCTGATTGAGCACGATATAGTCACGGAGCCCGGGTAATCGTCCGGGAGAGGCCCTACCGACTCCGGAGGCAAAGCGCAGAGGTCGAACTGGAGGTGAAACGTATGTTGGACATGGACATAATTGAAGAGAGCCATAGTCCCTGGTCCAGCCCTATTGTCCTCGTCTCCAAGCCAGACGGCTCCTGGAGGTTCTGTAATGACTTTAGACGTCTGAATCAGATCTCCAAGTTCGATGCCTATCCCATGCCCCGCATTGGCGACCTCCTTGAGCGGCTGGGTACGGCTCGATATCTGACTACCCTTGACATGACAAAAGGGTATTGGCAAATTCCTTTAACGGCATCCGCAAAGGAGAAAACGGCCTTTAGCACCCCTAGCGGGCACTGGCAGTACAAGGTCCTCCCATTTGGGCTGCACGGGCCCGCGACCTTCCAACGTCTGGTAGATAGAGTGCTGAGCCCACCAGTCCTATAGCGCCGCCTACCTGGATGACGTTGTCATCTATTCCGGCACCTGGGAGGAGCATCTACTGCAGGTCGCAGCTGTCCTCCGAACACTGGCTAAAGCCGGCCTCCGCATAAACCCCGGAAGTGTTTTTGGATTAAAGGAGGCCAAATATTTAGGCTACCTCGTGGGACAAGGACAGGTGCGCCACAGAGCTCCAAAGTTAAAGACATCTTAGAATGGCCCGTCCGAGTACCAAGAAACAGGTGCAGGCTTTCTTGGCTTGGGTTACTACCGGTTTGTTCCCGCTTCTTACATCTTGCCTGAAGAAGGGGCCCGAGTTGCCTTGAAAGCTTGCATATTGTGATCTTTTTAGTTAGCCAATAAAAGGTGTCATTTTGCTTGACTTCTCACTACAAACACTGTAGAGAAAGAAAATCCTATCTGTGAGGTGCCGTGGACTTTGCTTTGCTGCCACTGATATATGAATTGATTCAGATCTGAGTAGGTGGCTAAGCTAATACACACACACACACACATCATTCTGTAAATGTTTGGTTGGGGCAGCCCTTAATATGCTGGCCACAGTCCCACTGCCAACAACCACCATGTAAACAAATTGTATTTAGTGAACAAGGGTGCATTTTAGAATACATTCTGTAAAGCCTGAAAAGGGAAGCGAAGATGAAACCTGCTGACCGTCATCTCTCCACTCTGAATGTGGTGGCTTAGCATAAAGTCTAGCTAGGAAGGCAGTGAGTGTTCAAGTGGACTAACCATTTTCTACTTTTAATATGAAGTGTTGTTCATTTCCTATTGTACCCTGTTGTCCTAATCTGTTAATGTTATATATTATTTTCTGTTTCAAATTTTAGAAAATCACAAGTGGTATGGTGATGCAGTGGTTAGAGTGCTGTTGCTCTTCTATTTCATGTCCTGCTACTCTCTGTTAATATTTGAAGGATTCTTTGATTATTCCAGTTTACTCCAAACTTCCAACCATTTGCAAGTCAGCATGACTGCAAACTCAAAATGTGGACTGTATGCCTCATAGTGGCCTGGTGCCCTGTGTGGGGTTATTTTCTGCCTTTTCTTAGATGCTCTCAATAGGCATTACCCATTAACGGGTAAACAAAGTGACAAACCTATGAACCAGTACAACATTTTGATACTTTGCTAAATTTAAAGCCTATGTCTCTAGCTGAAAGTCCACGGTCAGCTTGTGGAAATTGTGTTTGTTGTGCAGTTAATAATAAAACTCTACTGCCAGTAAACAAACTCCAAATGGGCAATCTGAAACAACCAACACTGCTGATGGTTATCATTTATTTTAAAACTGCCCTAAAACTGCCAAACACTTTGAACATTCTACTTGCCCTTTTAAAATATATTTTTTTCCATTTGAATTGGACAATATGTACATGTTATTCATTTCTTGCATATTCTAATTTTATACTTTAGTTTTCTAAAACACTTAATAAAGAAGTTTGCAGTGAAAAACATTTCCATCAAAAATTGATTAGATTTTCTGTTAGCATACAAATGAGCAATAGTAAACTAAATGTTAGAAAGATCAGTTTTAAAAAGGGAATGTGTAAGCTAAAGTTAAAGTACAGTGTAATCACATCTTGTGTAATGTCTCCTAAAATATAATTTCATATCTTTTTTGAGAATATCAAAAGTCAGCTTCAGAAAAGAGGACACAGAGAGAGGCAGGTGAAACAAACCGTAGTGGAATGCAGCAGCTCAGTGAGACAGGGATATATGCAGTTGCTAAAATAATGAAAGAAAAAGAAAGTGCTTAATAAATGAGCAACCTAGTCCAAAATGATTTTCAAAATAAAACACACACAACAGGTATGTAAAATATATAGAACAGTGTCAAATATGTTCCAGCAATGAAAAATAAAACTGAGATGTAACACAATGTTTATTCTTGTAAATCCAGACTGCTCTACTGTAGTTAAACTGATTGTGTATTTCTAAATTGATCTATATATAAAATAGGATGTATCTACAGTATGTCAACATGCACAGCATTTATGGCAAAATGCATCTGAACAGATATGTATATATGTCTAAACTGGTCTATATAAAATTTATATATATATATATATATATATACTGCTCAAAAGAATTAAAGGAACACTTTTTAATCAGAGTATAGCATAAAGTCAATGAAACTTATGGGATATTAATCTGGTCAGTTAAGTAGCAGAGGGGTTGTTAATCAGTTTCAGCTGCTGTGGTGTTAATGAAATTAACAACAGATGCACTAGAGGGGCAACAATGAGATGACCCTCAAAACAGGAATGGTTTAACAGGTGGAGGCCACTGACATTTTCCCTCCTCATCTTTTCTGACTGTTTCTTCACTAGTTTTGCATTTGGCTACAGTCAGTGTCACTACTGGTAGCATGAGGCGATACCTGGACCCTACAGAGGTTGCACAGGTAGTCCAACTTCTCCAGGATGGCACATCAATACGTGTCATTGCCAGAAGGTTTGCTGTGTCTCCTGCACAGTCTCAAGGGCATGGAGGAGATTCTAGGAGACAAGCAGTTACTCTAGGAGAGCTGGAGAGGGCCATAGAAGGTCCATAACCCATCAGCAGGACCAGTATCTGCTCCTTTGGGCAAGGAGGAACAGGATGAGCACTGCCAGAGCCCTACAAAATGACCTCCAGCAGGCCACTGGTGTGAATGTCTCTGACCAAACAACCAGAAAGACTTCATGAGGGTGACCCAAGGGCCCCATGTCCTCTAATGGGCCCTGAGCTCACTGCCCAGCAGCATGCAGCTTGATTGGCATTCGCCATAGAATACCAGAATTGGCAGATGCACCACTGGTGCCCTGTGCTTTTACAGATGAGAGCAGGTTCACCCTGAGCACGTGACAGAAGTGAAAGGGTCTGGAGAAGCCATGGAGAACATTATGCTGCCTGTAACATCATTCAGCATGAGCAGTTTGGTGGTGGGTTAATGATTGTCTGGGGAGGCATATCCATGGAGGGTCACACAGACCGCTACAGGCTTGACAAAGGCACCTTGGCTGCCATTAGGTATCAGGATGAAATCCTTGGACCCATTGTCAGACCCTATGCTGGTACAGTGGCTCCTGGTGCACGACAATTCCTGGCCTCATGTGGTGAGAGTATGCAGGCAGTTCCTGGAGGATGAAGGAATTGATACCATTGACTGGCCACCACACTTTCCTGACCTAAATCCAATAGAACACCTCTGGGACATTATGTTTTGGTCCATCCAATGCCACCAGGTTGCACCTCAGACTGTCCAGGAGCTCAGTGATGCCCTGGTCCAGATCTGGGAGGAGATCCCCACAACACCATCTGTCATCTCATTAGAAGCATGCACCGATGTTGTCAGGCATGTATACAAGAACACAGGGGCCATACAAAGTGCTGCGTACAATTTTGAGTTGCTGCAATTAAATTTTGGCAAAATGGACTAGCCTGCCACATAATTTTTCACTCTGATTTTTGGGGCGTCTTTGAATTCAGGGCTCTGTAGGTTGATCATTTTCATTTCCATCAAACAATGTGGCATCCTTTCGTTCCTAACACATTACCCAGTCTATATCAGTATAGATATCCAGGAGGATTTCTTTTTCCCATTGAGATCTGATGTGTTTTCAAAGTGTTCCTTTAATTTTTTGAGCAGTTTATATATATATATATATATATATATATATATATATATATATATATATATATACACAAACATATATATATATGTATATATAGTAAAGTATCTATCTATCTATCTATGTATCTATCTATCTATTGTCACACAGTATGAATAGGAGGCAGCTGAAGGTCTTGGAGAATAATGGTAACACATCTGCCCGGGGGTGGCAGGTTGCACTAATGCTCTTTCTAAGTTCCCTACAGACCTTTCCCAGGAAATCCCACCAGGAACCACTGCCTCGACTCAGGACATGCCACTTCCAGTCCCGGGCCCGAGGACGACATCACTTCCCCTGGACTTCATATAAAATCTCACTCCCTTCCTCTGGAGCTCACTTCTGTTTTGGACTCAGTCTTGTAAACTGCCTTTCACTTATAAATTCTTTACTTTTTGCAGCCAGGAACATATTACACGGGTGGCTACCCCAAACCTTTATATGTCTGAAGTCTCATCTTGTTACAGTATATATATATATATGTGTAGTCAACCAAAAAAATTCACAGTCCACAGGATGAAATGTTGGGGCGCCACCCCTCCTAATATATATAATGTTCAGAAAAAAAACAAGTGTTCAAAGATGCAACAAGGTATAAAAAAAGTAAAATGTAGCAAAGCAAAACAAACTTAGGGTGTTGCAATTCTCTCTTGATCAGTCAGTATTTGGGTGGGAACCTCCCTCAGTGGCCATATCTATCTAGAATTAGAAGTGCCATGCTGGGAAGTGGCAGAGGGACTGGATGGGGCGGAGTCAGTTTCCCTCCATGGGCGGTTTCTCAGGGCTGTGGGAAGTAAAGGAAGTGATATTGTCAGTGACAGTGATTCCTTGTGTGGTGTCTGTCTGTCCGGCCCGGAAGTGAGAGGTGGAATCGGGGTATGGGCTCCACCTCCAAGGAAACAAACTTGCTTAGCCACTAATACACAAGCGAGCTGAGCACGTTGCCAAAATGAAATCTCCAAAGAGTCACTTGCTTAGTCGCTAATACAGAAGCAAGGTGAACATATCAACAAATCCCTTTTACTTTTCCTACTGCCGCTAATACACAAGCGAGGCAAGCACGCCAGCAAAATGAAACCTCCTAGGAGAGTGACGCCCAGTATTCGTTCCTTTCAATTATCTGACATCTCAGATTTTCAATTTATTTTCTGATGATTTCAATAGTTCCTAGGACCCTGGGATTTTTACAGTGGTTGGTTGGCCAGTCAGCACACATTCGCCATGACCTCACAGTTGTGAAAAGCAGATCATAGGCATGTTATAGATAGGTATTCTATAACATGCCTATGATCTGCTTCTTCTAACGGAGAAGGTGTGGCAGATGTTTGCCAATTGGCTGACCCACCACAAGCATTACCTGGTAGGTGACCAAGTCAATAAATCAGATTGAGATTCAGACCTATGTATATAATACTCCGTTCCTACACACTGTCAAGTAAGCGAACCAGCCACCTTGACACAACATCTGAGGCTTTCAGACAGTGATGCATGATGTTCGATCCCGGCAAGAGGAAGCAAAGGTGATGAGCCCGAATTAGGATAAAACATGTGTCATGTACTATTTGTATTAGGTACTCTATATATCTATATATATCTATATATATATATATATATATATATATATATGCACAGGGATGGGCAAAAGTAGATTTACAGTTGTTCATATGGAAAAGACAGGCAGGTTAAGATTGCTACACATTTAAGCACACATTAATAATATGAAAAAGACAAATAATACAAATAAAAAATACCATAATAAATAAATAAATAATGATACAGGAATAAACTCTGTGTTTTGCGCACTGACAACTGTAAACCTACATTTTGCCAACCCTTGTGTATATGCATATATATATATATTATGAGGGCGGATCGGCATCCCAGCCAGGATGGACCGAGCTCCTTTGCCTGGCAAGTGGGCCTTGATTAGGGAAGGTCAGCGAGAGATTTGTAATACTCCCCTTCTGGGTCAGAATGTAGTTACAGAAAGACACTGCAGCAGCAGTCACACTGTGGCCGGTTTCCTTGCAGTCAAAAAAGGATGCACTGGACTGGCTTGGGAGTCTAGGAGGACAGGATATTGAGTGACTGCTATGGGCAAAGCATCCCTCTGTACTCTAGGTGGCAGCATTCTATCTAATGAGCACCAGTATGGGCACCCTCAGGGCAGCATGGGAGTTATGGACCCATGGGGATGCCCTGTCGGATTCTGGGGGAGCGCAGTAGGGTGAGTGGTCGAATACAGAGAGCACAAGGACCATTGTGGTGTTGTCTGACCTAGATGTGCTTCCCGGAGGCAATAAACTGTGCACTGGAAGTACTTTCAGGTTGGGCTTTAAAATGGAGCCCTCCACTTGACCTGGAAAGTCAAAGCAAGTAGCGAGGATAGGCAACACTCAACTGGTAAGAGCGGAGCAGAATGTAACATAACACAGAGCAACACAGAGAAAAGTGAAATGTTTTGTTTAAGCTGGGCAATTGAAAATGGAGGCCTGTAAATGGTACACTGTCCGAGTAAAAAAAGCCTCTGTTTTTTTCTGAGATCCATGGCACACCCTACTATATACATCGACTAATGTTCAGTGTAAGTATTCAAACCAATATATATATATATATATATATATATATATATATATATAAATGTATATGTTAATCCTGACAGTTGCTTTGGTATGGAGTGACAGAAAGGTTAGATAAAGTTCAGGGATTTGTAAATATGCAGGCAGTTGCATCACAGGGATGGCACAGACAGATCTGGGGGCTGAGAGAATTTTAAAATCTGATCAAGGCACAAGTCAAACAGTCTAGCAGCAGAACTCCAAGGCATCATGTGGAAGCTGCTGTTGTCAGCGTGCTTGTTTCTACACTATTGTGAAGCAGAGATCTCCACAGAACCGTAAGCTAATTTTTCTTTTTGGAATTGTGGAATTTCTCCTATTTTTTATATAAAAGCTACTTTTCTAGTATAACACTAAATGTTGCTACTGTTGACATTTCTCAAAGTCATTTTCTGAATGGTTTTACACTAACTCTGGGTGAGTTTATTTGGAATTAAGAAAAAGAGATCAGTTGCAATGACAGCGTAGCATAGTAAAAATATTAGAAATATTTGTATTTTTGCTATAGATTTAAACTCTTAACTCTTATTTGTCATTTTCCTATTAGCTTGAGCTTGTTCCTTAATTGTACCCTAATAGTGACAGTTAAAAATGAGCAGCGCAGGCACCTGACAAACAACACTGAATGCTAAAGGCTGCAACTGCAATCTAAAAAATATTGGTTCTGTAATAGCACTTTACTGGGTTGTTTGGATTCTCATTGAAACATTGCTTCCCAAAGACCAATTTCATTCTAGGAAGGGTCCCTTGAATGTGAAATTGTTTTATTGCAGTTTGAAAATGTTTTTAATATGTGGACAAAACAGAAATCTTTACTATATAGTCGGCTACCTGACAGGATCCTAAAAGGTTAATAAAACCTAAACTTAGCATTATTGTATGCGGCGAGAGTCCTTCTAACCCATGAAGCCATTGGTATTTCACAAGTCTGTTATCATCTTTTCTTAAGTTGGAAACTGATACTTACCTAAACAAATAATTATTTCTGGAACTTTCATATGGATGGTTCTTTTGGGGACCAAAAATAGTTCCCCTATGGCCAGCCTATTCAAATGGCAGCCCAGTAGCAACCTCTGAGTGGCCCAGCTCATGATCCCACCAGAAACGCAGAGAAAAACACATTTTGCAAGCCTTAAGAAATTCCTACAGTAGTACAGATTATGAATGGAAACTCAGAGTAGCCTAGGAACATTCAACCCACAATGCTGCACATTGTTGTGTATATGAAAGTGGTGGTATTAGTCTGTGATACAGTGATTTTTTTATTTTTTTTTTTTGTGATGGTACACGGCAGTTTTTTGTACTGGCACCTCGACCGTAATAGCTGATCGTGGCATCGACTACATATTAAATGATTCCATAACTAATTGTGTGCTGAGTCTTTGTTGCTTTCCAGTTTCATTAAGTGAGTGTGAACAATGGCTTTCACAAATTAATCTAATTGTTACTCTAATTAGTGTCTCATTACTGACAAGCATTGTCTCCACATTGGCCGTCCACTCAAACGCTTCGATCCTGTAGATTCATGGCTGTTACGAGGATAGCGATCAGCCATTGACATTCAAAGCAAAGAACAAGTTAGAAAGTCTGCATTTTATGAAAACATGCAAAAAGTTTGGAATTTTTCTTTAAAATTAAGCACTGATTGCTTTACGGAACTACAGAACAACTTTTTTTGTAGAATTCAGAGCTCGTCATTAACCTGCTGTTAATATTCTTCTGTTTTGGAAATTGTGTGTTTGTAATTTTAAACTATCAAGTGTAATATTATGCAGTACAGCACACATACACAGGTGTTGTAATAGTACTGCCACTGTTTCACAATAAGGAGATAATGGGTTTGTATCCCAGTTCCTCCCTGTGTGGAGATCGCAAAGTGCTTTGAGTAGTGAATAAAGTGCTATATAAAGAATTGTTATTATTATACTTGATGATTTGTCAATTTCAAATTTAAAATGTTATGTTTTTTCACCAAATAAACAAAACATGTAGCACTAGAACTCTCAGCCCCTATCTTCACATATATCTTCACAGTACCTCAAACTTGATCCAAATGCAATGTATGCACTACCATCTTTTTGGTTACAAGAAATGCACCTCTAATCACACGTGTGGTGATTTAAAACGAACCTGTGTTCCCTCAGTGTGTAGTAGAGAGTTCATGTGTGTTAGTTACTGTTATTACTTTGTATGGTTTGTGCACTGATACAGTAGCTTTAGGAGTTATCATGGTGTTGAAACGGCACTCCTAAAAGTGTTCAACGACATCTCTCTTATTACTGACTCAGGTGATGCGGCAGTCCTTGTCCTCCTTGATCTGTCTGCTGCCTTTGACACCTTTGACCATGAAATATTGCTGATGCGGCTCGAACATCTTGTTGGGCTTAAAGGGGCTGCTGTTAACTGGTTCAGGTCATATTTAACTGGTAGACACTTTTCAGTGACTTTAAATTCCTCTTTGTCATCTACTGTTCCTCTCAAATACAGTGTTTCTCTGGGATCCATTTTGGGTCCTATTTTATTCTCTATATACCTTCACCCTATTGGAGCGATTTTTAGGAAATTTTACATTTCTTTTCACTGCTATGCTGGTGATACACAGGTTTATATTCCTGTCTGCAACTCTGCAATAGATCAACTCCACATCTGTATGTCTGAACTAAGATCCTGGATGGTTAATAATTTTCTTGATCTAAATCAAAATAAAACAGAGGTGCTTATAGTGGGTCCACCAGCTAAAGCCCAAATTGGTCTTCTTGCAAACCTCAAGTCCGCAATCTGCGTGTTACCTTTGATAGTAACCTCTCTTTTGAGAAACAAGTAAATTCTGTAGTCAAGAGTTGCTTCTTCCAACTTCGTCTATTAGGTAAGATCAAGCCTTTTTTATCTTCTAAAGATCTTGAGAAAGCTACTCATGCTTTTATTTTTTCTCGCCTCGATTATTGCAAATCGCTGTATTCTGGGATTAACAAATCACTGATACACAGGTTACAGCTGGTCCAAAATGCTGTCGCTCGCTTTCTGGTTGGGGCAAGGAAGTATGACTGTTTCTCCTTTTTTAGCTTCTTTACATTGGCTGCCTGTCAGTTTTTGAATTGATTTTAAAATCTTGCTGCTAGTTTTTAAATCTTTACATGGGCTTGCTCCTGCCTATTTATCTGAATTGTGTGTTTTACACCAGCTATCCAGAGTGCTTAGATATTCTGGTCAGTTGTCTCTTGTTGTCCCTCGTACCAAGTGTAAAACTAAGGGGGACAGGGACTTTGCAGCTGCTGCTCCTCGCCTGTGGAACTCTCTACCTCATCATATTAAGGAGTCATCTAACAATTGAACTGTTCAAAATGAGATTAAAAACTCACTTCTTTTCACTTGCTTTCAGTGACCTTCAGTAATACTGATGGTTTCCTCTTATTATTTCTATTTATTTTTTCTATCTTATTTTATGTTCATATATTTTATTACTATTTATGTTTTATTGTTTATTGTTTTTGTTTTTTCTTTTATTCTATTATTGTAAAGAACTTTGGCCGCAGCATCACTATGTTGTTTTAAATGTGCTATATAAATAAATTGACATATAGCTTTGATAGCATTGATAGTTCTTTTTTCATTCTGTTACTGCACTTTGTAATGTGCCTGGGTGATTGATATATGACCAAAATATTTATTTTGTTTCGAAAGGTAAACAAATGCTATTGCTAATACTGCTCACTTTTTTGTTTTTATGCACTTTGAGATGTGCTTAGGCCACATTTGACCAAAATGTTTATCTTTTTATTTCAAAGGGGGAACAATTCTTTCTACTACCTCAGATTCTGTTCAGCTACAGCTTTTGTGTGTTTATGTCCTTTTTCATGTGCCTGTGTCAAACCAATCAATCAATCAATCAACATTTATTTATATAGCACATATTCATACAAAAAAATGTAGCTCAAAGTGCTTTACAAAATGAATAGAGAAATAGAAGACACAATAAAAGATAAACATAAGTCAACATTAATTAACATAGAATAAGAGTAAGGTCCGATGGCCAGGGTGGACAGAAAAAAAAAAAAAAAAAACTCCAAAGGCTGGAGAAAAAAATAAAATCTGTAGGGGTTCCAGACCAAGAGACCGCCCAGTCCCCTCTGGGCAATCTACCTAACATAAATCAAACAGTCCTCTTTGTATTTAGGGTTTTCATGGAAGGACCTGATGATGATGGTCACGTAGACTTCCGGCTTTCAGTCCATCAATGTTGGTGCATCATGATGCTTTGAGTAGGTGGTGGTGGCGCAGGCCGCCACCACAAAGAAACCGGAAAAAGAAACAGAAGAGAGAGTTGGGGTCAGTATGGATTTTGGAGCCACTGTGAATAATTATTATGAAGAATTGAACATACAGAGTATCAGTATTAAGTTAAAGTGAAGTTATGAGAAGGCCATGTTAAAGTAATGTGTTTTCAGCAGTGTTTTAAAGTGCTCTACTGTATTAGCTTGGCGAATTCCTATTGGCAGGCTATTCCAGATTTTGGGTGCATAACAGCAGAAAAAATGTGACCACATTTAAAATGGAAACAATGAATAAACATTACTTCTTTTTCAATACATTCCTTTGCGTTGGTTTAAAATTTGTTATTACCTGCTGCTTACCAACAACTGGAAATGTCTGGCCCTGCTACATTTCTTGGTTTGAAAATCTGGCCCAGGTGAATTTGTAATTGAATAGCCCTCCCTTATGGCATCATTCTGTAATTCCACTTTGACACCTTTAATTTCAGGAGTGTACTTCTGCATCAGATCCACTAACCTTCTCATAGTAAAGAAGAATGAAAATTGTGATGATGAAAATCCTAGAAACAATCTGAAAAACACTAAATTATCCCCACGTAATGCACATACTGTAAATGCCTTGTATGTTCTAATAAAAATTTACCAAACTTAGTTTTGTAATTTCCACATTGACCCCAAAGTATACAAACAGTTTGCTTAATTAAGTTAGGAGTCCAAATAAACACAGAAGTTGGTTGGAACAAAAACCCGCAGCCTCAGGGGTCCCCATAGGTGGGTTTGAGAACCACTGGTTTTGACACTTCTACTTCTGTCATTTTCCACTTTCTTTTCAAGTGCACATTTTATGTAGTCGCACTTTGGAGAATTAACTACTTTTATCAATTTCTTCATTCCAGGAAATATGTTGTGATAGTTCCTTGTGCTCTTGAAGGAGGATCAATGGCAAAACTTTGTGCTCAGGTTCTTAATCCCAATGAAACAATGTCTTTCAATATCAGGCTGAAGATAGACTTGGAAGAAGTACACTTAATGAAAGAAACGGTGAAGGAAAAAGACTTTTACCGATGTATCAATTTCCAGGTAAGAAAGACATTTTCAGGCAAACTCTCAGATGATTGGAAAGGTCACATTCAAAATCATATGAACATAAGGAAAATACCAGTGGCAGAAAGCTTTGTTAAGTTCAAAGAATAAAGAGTGAAATAATACATTCATATGAAATTGTAAACTGTTATACACCTTAAGACTGTAAGAATGAGGCTCACATCATTTGCCATCAGTGTTTGGAGCATATTATGTTATCACGCTGTTGTGCAGGTCTGCCATACATAAAATATTTAAAACTCTGAACTTCTGAAGATGCTTGTATCACCATTTCCATAAGGTAGGAATCAGTTTACTCCTCAGTGATTCTAAGAGCTATGGTTAACAGTGGTGTGTTTTCTAAATAGGATTACCCAGAAAAAAATGATCTGACAGGAGTGGCCAAACATAGAACAATTCATAATGACTCTCATTATAGTCTGAATTAAATCTAAGAGAATTTCTCCAAAGACAAGGACTACCAGAACCATTGATGAAGCCAGGCCCAAGAGTAGTGGCCATGAACAAGCACTAGGTGACCAGATGCCCACATTGCTCATTCTGGTCCAGTCCAAAAAAATGTGCATAGAGCTGGAATGTGGGCTCACCACCAGTAAGATGAAGGATGACATTTGGTTGCAATGCTAATTAGATGACAGGCAAGAAAGAGTTAGATTAAGGGATGGAGCAAGGAGACGAGAACAAGCCATTCAGCCCAACAAAGCTCACCAGTCCTATCCACCTAATACCTCCAAAAAACATCAAGAAGAAGCCAGAATTCATGAGGAAGAATGAAAAAATCCTATCTTGATGTAGTTGATCTCACCTCTTTGCATAACACTTTGTCTCTTTACATCTGGAGTTGTACTATAGGTCTCTAGCTGATTGCTGTCCAGTTGTGGTTTATTTCGGTAGATGAGAGGGTTGCCTCAATGCCATTTTGCACTGTAAAGGGGACACTGTTTACTGCAGTTTGATGAATGTACCAAGCAGCTATTCTACACATTCTACATTTCGAGAGACATTGAATTTGATATTCAAAAGAGTACTGTTTACTGATTCTGTAATCCTACTGTGAAATTTATTTGCTCACATATGGACATGCCCATGTGATGAGCAGTGGACTAATTTGGACAAATAGGTAGATGTGGTCAAATTTGTTGTTATCCTTACAGTTCATTGAAAAAGTGATATATGCCCCTGAAAAGTGATTTGTCCTAAGTATACCTGCATGCCTTTGATATGTCATTGAGTACTAGGGTGTAGTACCGTGTTAGCCATTATGAATGTAGAGAAAAGGCAAGCAAAATGACACCTTTTATTGGCTAACTACAAGAAACAACATTGGTAAATCTTTAAATGAGAAATCTTAAATGTAAAACATTAATAAATTCATTAAGGCTAGGGTTAATTTAACAAGAGAGAGAAGAACAATGTATGGTCAAGATCTTTGGATAAGATAACTGCCCAAGAAAGCCTTTTGAAGTTTCTAATGAGTTTTTCAAAACAATGTGGTTCTGTAGTCAGGTTGTCTGTCAGTCTGAGAGATGTAAACAATCCTCATATCTGGCCATAAAACTCTTGTCTTTATTCAAGCCATGTTAAATGACACCTTTTTTTGGCTAACTAAAAAGATTACAATATGCAAGCTTTCGAGGCAACTCAGGCCCCTTCTTCAGGCAAGATGTAATACAGAAACTGAAGTTTCCTGTGTTTATATCCACACACTAGGACAAGAAACAACAATGGTAAATTTTTAAATGAAAACTCTTAAAATGTAAAAAATTAATAGGTTCATTCAGGCTAAGATTAATTTAACAGGAGATAGAAGAACAATGTATGGTCAAGATCTTTAGATAAGATAACTGTCCAACAAAGTCCTTTGAAGTTTGTGATGAGTTTTTCAAAACAATGCAGATCTGTAGTCAGGTTGTCTGTGTCAGCCAATACTAAACAACGACCAAACACTAAAAAATGTATTTCCTGAACCTCCCCTCCTGGCATCCAGACAACCACCAAACCTTCAGCAATTAATTGTCCGAAGCTCCCTAAATGAACCAACAGAAAATGGCACATCTCCCTGCCTACAGAAAAGATGTAAAACGTGTGCCCACATCTACAATACAGACCGTATAGTTATACCACATTGCCGACTTGAACATCACATAAAGGGATCATTTTCCTGCAGATCATCGAATGTTGTCTACCTAATTCTCTGCATGAAATGTCCTGACACTACACTCTATGTGGGAGAAACTGATCAAACACTCCGCCAGAGAATGAATTTGCACAGATTCCACATTAAACATGGCAACACAGATGTTCCTGTAGCGGCCCACTTCAACAGCCATGGACACTGTGAGAGGGACTTTAAAGTCACAGTGCTTATGGGCAACTTCAAAACACAGCAAGAGAGAAAAGAATGGGAAGTTAAACTCATGTTAAAACTGAATATGTTACAACTTGGCTTGAATAGAGACAAAAGAGTTTTATAGCCAGGTATGAGGACTGTTTGCATCTCTCAGACTGACACAGACAACCTGACTACAGACCCATATCGTTTTGAAAAACTCATCACAAACTTCAAAGGACTTTGTTGGACAGTTATCTTATCTAAAGATCTTGACCATACATTCTTCTTCTATCTCCTGTTAAATTAATCTTAGCCTGAATGAACCTATTAATTTTTTACATTTTAAGAGTTTTCATTCAAAAATTTACCATTGTTGTTTCTTGTCCTAGTGTGTGGATATAAACACAGGAAACTTCAGTTTCTTTATTACATCTTGCCTGAAGAAGGGGCCTGAGTTGCCTCGAAAGCTTGCATATTGTAATCTTTTTAGTTAGCCAATAAAAGGTGTCATTTTGCTTGGCTTTTCTCTACATTCATAATGGCTAACACGGTACAACAACCTAGTACTTCAAGCCATGTTGTAATGATTATAAATAACTGAATTTGAGTGAATTTTTTTAAACTAGCTCTTTTCTTTAATTAGTGATACACGTCTCCAAATTGTGCAATAACTCATTCAGCCTATTTAAATGGAGAAAAGTTGTCACTATGTTTTTTCAGTGTCCGACACTGAACATGGACCAGAATAGAGTTGTCTGAGGTGATCAGAAAGAAAATTATACACAAGCATGTTAAAGGCAATGAGTATAAGATGATCTCCAAACAGCTTGATGCCCCTGTGGTAAGAGATGTAAATATTATTAGGAAGTATAAGGTCTATGGCACTGTAGCCAACTTCCCTGGATATGGCTACAAGAGGAAAATCAAGTATAGAATGTGCAGAAGTATGGTGAAAATGGTAGACAAAAAGCCAAAGACAACTTCCAAAGAGATACAAGCTGAACTGCAAGGTCAAGGTCCATCAGTGTCTGATTGCACCTTCCACTGCTTTATGAGAAACAGTGGGCTCAACGGAAGAAGACCCTGGAATGCTCCTCGGTTGAAAGAAAGACATAAAAAAAGCTGGACAGGAATTTGCTTAGATGCATATTGACAAGCCATAGTGTTTATGTGAGAATGTCCTTTCTGCAGATTAATGAAACCTGAATCTTTTTGCAAGTCTTATCATCTTTATGTCCACAGGCAAAAAAATGAAAGAACACCATACATACTGTGAAACATGGGAGGAGACTTGGTTATGTTTTGGGGCTGCTTTGCTGCGCTAGACACATGGTGTCTTGAGTCTGTGCAGGGAACAATGAAATATTGAGACATTCTGGAAGGAAATGTAGTAGTATCAGTATCAGAAAACTCTGTCTCATTTGCAGGGCATGAATCCTCCAACAGGATAATGACACAAAACACAGCTAAAAGCACCCAAGAATGGCTAAGAACAAAACATTAGACTATTCTGAAGTGGCCTTCTATGAGCCCTGATTTAAATCCTATTGAAAATCTATGGGAAGAACTTGAACATGGAGTCTGGAGAAGGCCCCCTTCAAATCTGACCCTGCTAGTGCAGTTTGCTCAGGAAGAGTGGGCCAAACTACCTGTTGACAGGTGCAGAAGTCTCATTGAGACCTCCCAGAATCGCTTGTTTGCAATGATTGCCTCTAAATGTTGTGCAAGAAAATATTAGGTTAAAGTTCCCATCATATTTGTCCGCACCATTTTCATTTGTGTTATTACTTGAAATTTTCTGATGGATCAAAACAATTTGTTAAATATGGAATTACCAATGATGGGTGCCGATTACTTTTGTCAGTTTCAAGTTTTTTTAGAGACAATTGCGTTTTCCTCTTTTTTGTGGAGGAGTACTAATAAATTTGTCTACATAGAGCAGCTAGTTGATATTATGAGGAATGGCCTTCAGTAACTAAATCTGAACAGTGAATTTCTGAGCTACTCACGGATTGTCCAAATTAAACACCATTTTCAGACACAAGGTTGCTTACATGTGTATTTAATGCTAGAGTACCTTGGGCCAAAGGTGAACGATTCACTTTATTTGAGGTTGTATGTTATGGATGGTCATCAGATCACCACTTGATGAGACCTGACTGGAAGTGCTAAAAGCAACAGATATTGCACAGAAGACAAAGGGAGTGCCTTAGGACTGACAGACTGGGGTGGTGCTCACCATTTTTACAAAAGACAAAAGTGGTTGTGTTCCAGTTACCAAGGTTTCACACACACTCAGCTTCCCTGAAAAAATCTGTGTAAGGTTATTTCCTAGAATGAATTCTCCTTTCAATGGATGAACCATCATAGATCTATGAGGAGGAATGTGGATTCTATCCTGCTCGTAGAAAAGTGGTTCAACTTTGTGTTCTTGCACAGATATTTAAAGGATCATGGAAACTGGAGAAAGTGAAGATATTATAAGGAGGTTCAATGTTACAATGAGGACTACCGGAGTAAAGTAAAAAGTACATTTAGAGGTCTAAAGCAAAGGAGGCACAAATAAAAAGTATCTTTGTCTTATGAGGGTGGATATTAGGCTGAGTAAAGCCAACTTTAAGGACATTTAAAGCAGCTTAAATGCCATGATTGTTTATCCACAGACAACTGGTATGTCTTAATCTAGTGTGTGATATAAGCCATTGGGACACTAAGAGAACAAGCACTGGTAACTGGTCTTACAATTGCTATAACAAACAATATTTTTAGAATAAATGTAAGATATATACAAATGCTCATTTCTGCTACATTCATCTGGTCTGGTGTGTTCTATTTTCTGTTTGTGTTTGGGGTACAGTTAAAGTTCTTAATCATTACCCACTGCTCTGGGAATAATTGCATATATTGTATTTATAGCTCAAAATTGCCTAAATGTCAAAGCATTCTGACACACAACAAGCCCAAAGGATAGGTTCAGTAGTTTTCAAGTCAAAGTTATTTCTTTCCATTCAAATTTGTTACATGAACTTACCCTTTAATATTTTGTGTCTTGTGTTCATTTCAGAAATTAATGAGGTATCTTCTAATTTCTTTAATCTTACAGCAATTCCCAGAAATGTAGAATTAGCTTTCATATCATCCAGAATTGTTGCATTGTCTTCCTGTTTAACATCCATTGTGACCAATAAACTCAGTCAGTCAAGCTTTGTTACAGCACAGGAAATAATGGCAGGTTCTTTTTTTCCACCTTCATAATCACTTTCCCTTATTGTGCTTTAGGTCCCACTTGTCAGTGCAAACTTCATTGCATATATACATGCTGAACTACAAGGAAAGTCATTTAAGATGACATCTCAAAAAAAGGTGTCACTTACGGTCTTGCGACCTTTGACCTTTATACAGACTGACAAGCCCGTGTATAAACCTGGACAAGTAGGTAGGTGCCATCACTCCATTCCTTGTACTTTGGTCTGACATGCTGTTATGTGAGATTGTGTTATTATTGATTCTGTTCATATAATTCTACTGTATGTTATTTTTATTATCTTAACAGTAAAATTTAGAGTAGTGTCACTGGAGAAAAATCTTGTTCCTCTCAATTTACAGGTAAGCACCATACTAAATCAAGTTGTACTAGCAGAAATGAGATGGGATGTATGTGTGATGGAGTGTGGAGGTGGTGGGCTGTGTGGATTTATATTTCTGTTCACAAATTTTTATCTATTCAACTTCAAATTCTAATGTATTGTCATTTGGTATCTGGTACACTTTACATACAGAGTAGAATAAAATTCTTACCTAAATGTTTGACCAACATCATGACTGTCCAGAATCATTACCAGCAACTAAATATGGGCCTTACCTTGAATCCTCTGCCACAGTCTGTGCAATAATGTTGTAAAATATATAATGTTTTATTCATGCTTCTCACATAATTATGGGAATGTCAGTTAATTAATCATGCACATGTTTGGGATGAAGTCAGAATACTCAGAGGAAACCACAAGAAGACCATGCACACCTCACTCATATAGTGATCAGATAGGAATCAAGGCCTGGAGCTGTGCAACGGCAGCACTCACCACTGAGCTGCTTTGTGCCCCAAGGTCTTATTCATCTAGCCATTCTCTGATGCTTTTACTCATCTCAGAGTTCTCAAGGCTGTAATGTGGATACATCAGGGAACCACCCTAGAGGAGATCTGTGCATTCTGTTAGACATATCCAGCATATGGATGACTTCATATTAATGTAAATTCTTACTGGTACTCCATTGTAATGTTTTGTGCTCTAATTAGTATAAACTATCCGAAAGAACATTCCCTATAATGGGAAATCCCTGAGTGTCTCATTCCTAAAATCTGATTTACAAAAGGGTTGTGTCATTGCTTGAGCTATCCCATTGTTAATGTATTTCGGTCCCACTACAGGCATATAAGTGTGTTCATCTGAGTGCCAAATTAGCACAACAGAAAAGAATGTTTCAACTGTAGTCATGAGAGTCCCAATGAGTTCCTCACATGGGGATAATATTGGATGCAGACAGACATTAAGATTATTCTTCCTATTCAGGAGGTCAATTAGAATTATCCAAACTGGCAACGACGCATTAAATGGTGGGTTGGAGGTTTTGGTCAGTGTAGCAAGACAGGAGGTGTGGTCATTCTTCAGAGCTAGTAGAGAGTTCTGGGACCACCATAAGGCAGTGTTAGTTAGTTTAGCTTCTGACCCCATACATAACCAAAATGTGTTTGCAAATAGTGGACCTCATAGTGTGCTTATCCTGCACTTAGAGTGTAATAGATATAGAAACAGGTCTTACTTTGGGAGGCTCATGAAAATGGTAAAGAAATTAACTGTATTCTACCAGTGAATTTGATCATTCGTTTTAGACAAAGTCAAAGTTCCAAGCAGGTGTATTTGGAATATACAGTAGTTGAAGGCCAATACAACTGGAATGACTTATAACTGAGATAACGACTGGTTGACATACTAATATCAATTTCTGTCATCTTCTTGTTCTCTTCTAGTATCCGAGTGTGGTGCTCACGGTAAGCAATATCCAACCTTTTCCTTTTAAAACTGTTCTATGTAAAATATGATTCTAAATAAATTATCAAATCAGTCGTTTTCTGGTTGTAGACCTTTTGTGTGGTAAAAACTAAACAACTTCAAGTTCTTCAAGTTCTCAGCTAAATACAGTTAGCAAAATGCTGTGCATGAGTACATGGAAAATAGCTACACTTAATTAAAAGAAATTGAAGACCGATTCAAACAAAGAAAGCAATTTTAGACAAGGACATACAGAAAATGAAAGTTTTCCCATCTATATGAATTAACTTATATTTATCCAGCAGTAACACTTTTTTGGGCACATTCAGCAACAACATTTAGATGTACCATCTATTGCAATGTATTTTGTAATGCTTGTAATTATAGAATGCAATCTATTTTTCATTCCAACAGATGGTGCATTGCAAACTTTAGCACTACAGTATGAGTGAGATATCAGACAAAGTACCTCTTAATAAACATTTAAATACAAAAAAATATAAGAAATAAAAAAGAATGATAGGAGTACCAATCTCATTAGATTTCATTAAATATTCTGGTGATCTGACCTCAATGTAGCAAAACGAGAGCAGAAATAATGTAAATAAATAACAAATTCCATTAACCGCTATATGCTAACATCCCAGGACCCAAGTTTGAAATCCCCGCAGTCAGACAATCAGTTACTTCCCTCTGTGCAATAATCAGTGAGCATCAAAGAAATTAATACTTCTTATATCAGTCTTTTCTGTTTATTACATTTTTTTCCTTATTTAAAATTTCCTTTTTTAGGTTATTGTACTGGTTGTATACACAAGCTGTTGGAATGAAAAATGCAATGGTTTTTATTATCACATGTGATAAACACTTTGGAATGGGTACGTCGAGAATGATGTCCTTAAGAGAACATATCTCGAGACAAGCTGTAGGTATTGCATACTGCAGATATGCTCTTTTGAATGCATTTTAATTAGATGATGCTTCTACATGTGGCTCCACTCACAAAACACACAAAATGACAGCATATTTAAAGATACAGAATACAAGTAACAAATAAACAAATCTAACAGAAATAAAAACACATTAAAAGTAATTCCTAATTAGCAAAAACAACCATAAAACAAAAAGCTTTGTAGCATAACGCATGCTAGATATGCATGTTAAATTTAAACCCTATAGAGATTTCATAAATGGCACAATTCAATTTTCAAGCAGCAGTCTAAGTTGAGAGTGCTGTCATATAACTACCAGCAACGGTGTACTGCATGATAATGTGCAGTGAATACACTTGACTTAGTTTTCCTACTCTTTCTCTGTACGTTTAGCATTCATTTGCTCAGAGGTTGATGCGCTTGCTGCTTCATGATCAGCTCTTATTTTCTCCACTCTAGCAGCCCTCTTCTTCTCTTGTTCCGTCGGCATCTTTTTGCATTAAAACTGATTAAGTCAGTGTTTGTGTTGCAATTACTTAGTACGATTTGTTAATTTTTTACTTAAGCTGGCACTTAAGTGTTCAATCTGCCTCAAGAGTGATTTAAGATATGAAGAGGTAGAGGAAGTGACGGCGAAGGTGGTAGGGATGAGAGCGGTGCCCGTACGCATGTACCACATGGCCGCCCTGCTGGCCGCTGCCTAGAGTTGATTCAACAATAAAATAAAAGTAAAAGGAGTAATAAAAATCATCACCCCGAAAGCAGACAGTAGAGGTCACATAGTATATGTGTACTAAATTTCAGATCAAGAGGTGAAACTGTTTGCGAGCTACAGGTGATTTAAAAGGACAGACAGACGGGCAGAAACGGTAACGTATTATATAAGAAGATTACTACACTGGGTCTCACAGTTGACATAACAGAATTGGAGAAGTTGGCAGGATTAGTCATATATTGCAGTTGCATTTTGTTTTTATTGAATTGCACAATATTTGCAGACATCTATGTGAAAACATAATTGAGACAGGTAGAGAGTTTATTGATAGTTGAGTTGTTTCCAGGTGTAATTATAAGATACCATTAGTATCCACCTAATATACATAGGCAGCATTAGGCTAAATTGCAAAATTACGTAAAAATTTTACTAATATTTGTATTTATATGTAGACCGAACAATAAAGTCCTGCAAGACTTTTTTGAAATATCCAGACTTACAAGGAGGAGCTGCATGTTACTAATGTTCTTGGAACAGGTTATTCTCTTCTCTCAGAACCACTGAAGCTTTGTCTCTGAAACTTTGTTCCAGGATCCCAATTCTAACAGAATTGGCCAGTGGCTGAATAAATCTTCAACTGGAGGAATTTTGGATCTTTCCTTTGTCACCAGTTCTGAGGCCCCTGTTGGGAACTACATGCTGACTGTGTGGAGAAACGAAGAGCAGAAATTTGACCGGACATTTGAAATTAAAGAGTATGGTGAGATTTTCTTTAGCATTTTTATTTCACATAGCTGTCATCCCATGAGGCAAATATTTCAAAAAGAGGCACATGTTGTCTCATTGTATTCTTTCTTACCCATTAAATGATTTTTTATTTATTTTTTTACTAAGTTACCACATTATATAAGTAGTTGTGTAAATTAGAGTTCTGAAGTTAATTTATATTGTACAATGCTAACTGAAACTTAAAACAGTGTATGACAAGGAGATTAAACTGAAGAAGAGCAAAATTTTCCTCTTTTAATGTTGTACGACTTTCACATCATAAGCCATGAACTTAGTGGATATAAATGCACTAAAATGTTTTCTGATTGGCTGTTGGCCAAACCACTTACCTATTAGTGATTACAACTCTTTTTTTAGTTGATTTGAGTGAGTACTTTATGCTTCATAACATTCAAAAGTTGTTTTTATGCAATAGTAAGGGTCCAATAACTGCAATATTGTCTCCCAAATCTGTTTATGAAAGTTGGGGATTTGATCTGGGGCTGGGCTTATATAACACTAATTCAGTTCATTCATTCGTGAGGAAATTTCAAAAAGGCCCAGTGTAATTAAATATGTCTGTTTATGAATACAAGTGACAATCAGGAAATATTTATTAGATAATGCACTCCTGTCATAGCCTGACACTCTGTACTCTTAAATAATGAAGAGAAAACCTCAGCTTGTATTTTACTGTACCATGTGGCTAGAGAAAGGCAGTTTTAATATATTTCCAGAAAATTAGGACTAGCTCCCGTGTTCCGGGGTGTTTTTTGATAGTACTGAATAATTTCATTTCAAATCTCAAAATAATGTTGATCTGAGGAAAATCAGATCAGGGTGTGCCTGATGGAAGTTAAAATATTCTCAAAAGTGTGATGAAACAGGTGGTCTTCTTCTTTTGAAATATTTATTGCCTGCATTTTAATCAAGTATTTATTATTGTGACCAGAAAGGCACAAGCATAATCCAGATAAATTATAAGAAGACAATTTTGACAACAAAATGAATGCACAAATGGGAAGGTATAACTGAAGGTTTGTACACAAAAAAGAGGAGAACAAAAATAACAATACATTACAGTATATGCCCCTCTGGACCTGCCTGTACTTTACAGAGCTAACCACCTTGGGATATAATTATTTACCTTCTTCCTGCATTCCAGTTGTCCTGTTTCCTTCTGCCAGATAAGCCTCTGACTCTTCTCCTTTCTCAACTCCTAGTTTGTCTGTTTGACATGGTAAAGGCCTTTATCAGATCACACCCAGGACTACTTCCAGTGCAACTTCATCCTGACAAGAAGCATTTCCATGTCATCTATTGGCAGATCTACCAGCTACAGTAGGGCATTTTAGATTCATGCCAGGAGCTCATGACGACAACAGGCCTTTCCACCAAGATCCCCTCACTTGTTTATTGAAATGTTGGAATATATGCACACCACAATGATAAAGGGACACAAATGAACCATCACCCCAACCCAAACCCTGAATTCAATGAAACAAGTGGGTAACCATGAGCCAAAATGACACCAAGGAGAAATGATCAAGTCTTGCACTGAAATCAAAAGAGAGAAATACCACTCTGCACTAAACACCACAGTGTCCACATGTAACATGGTTGAAAGTATGATCAGCTCTCTGTTAAGGAGCTAAGACACCCAGGGGCCTCTGGCCTTGATATCATCCCCAATTCAGTGGACACTCTAGACACAATTTCATATCAAAGAAACCTTTGCTGGAGCTTGAACTACAGCAGCAGACTATTGCTGTAGCCAGCATCCAGCATGGGGCTTCATGGCCTCCATCTGCAGTAAAGTTTTCATAACACTCTGCAGTCTTGACTGCATGTTATATATTGTTCCTCTGCATTTTGGTACTCTCAAGATTTCAGTTGTTTTATAAAACATGTTCACTGATCATTATACTACAAGTGTTTGTTTCTATTCACCTATAGTCATCCCAAATAGTGAGTCAGCCCCTGTATGAAGTGTTGTTGCCGAAATCTTGAAGTATTTAACTAAGGTATACATTTATACAAGAAGATGTAATGGTTTGGATAAACTGTTGACTGGCGGGTGAATGCTGGCTCACCGCAGTCACAGAAACAAAATTACGCACAGTGAAGCCCACAGGACTGGGCAAAGAGACAATGTGAAACATCTCAGAAACATTATCAAAATAAATGATAATACAGATGCTGGTGAACCCTGTAGATATAGAAATGTTAATGTTGATAATGGTAAAAATAATGTATATAACATCATACCAGTGCCGAAGAAGTAATCAGTGACATGCCTGAATGACTACCGACCAGTTGCACTCACACCAATCATCATGAAGTGCTTCGAAAGGTTAGTCATGTCACACATAAAGACTAATCTCCCTGCCTCCCTTGACCCTCTTCAGCTTGCATACCGCTCAAACAGGTCAACTGAGGATGCCATATGCTCTGTCATTTATCTCTCCCTGACACATCTGGATGAAAAAGACACATATGTCAGGATGCTGTTCATATACTTTAGCTCTGCTTCCACACAGCCTCAACCACCTCTAAAAACAGAACTTTTATACATGAAAACCACTGTCCTGCAAAGATGAGTGTGCATGTAGAAAAGAACTGAAAATCCCATACTGCCCTTTAAGAACCTTTTTGACACTCTTTATCCTTCTGTTTTGAAACATTCTGACCTGTCATTGTTTACACACATCTTAAACAACAATAATTATACACTGATAATTTCTGTATTATTTATTTATTATATTACATATCTTACACATCAATATTGCTGCTACTTCTTTGTCCTATCTTTGCACGGTCTTGTCTTGTTTGTGTTTTAATTTTTTAATTTTAATTCTATTTTTAATTTATTTCCACGTCATGTTGTTACACTGTGGACCCTGAGCTTTTGTCTATTTGTATACTTGTATATGGTTGAGATGACAATAAAGTTCACTTTGACTTGATGTATTTTAGATTATATAATTAGATTTAGTATATTACAGTACCAGGGGGCTTCACAAACACTTCATCCCTGCTCGCTTCGCTCGCCAACCCCTTTAACCACCCTCCCAGCCAACACTATGCGCTGTTGTGAAGAGGGGGGCTGAACGCACCCCAAGGAGACGCAGTCGCTCCTCCGAAACCCTTCTTTAACGGTGATACAATGCTTCATTTGCTTCATCAACTGCTGGCTTGCTGCTGCTCCTGTGCAGCGTGATCTGCATTTCATTTGGTGCTTCAAACATTTTAAAATCACTGCCTTGTCTCTCTTCTTCCTCAGACATCCTCAAACACTGTTCCGAGTAATATTTTCCATTTGTTTGCACTAATGTGAGCTTTGCTCTCACTTTCTTGATTCAAATTTTCCTACTTCCATTATCTCTAACCTGCTCTGCATGTGTATCACAGGACTTACTTCCAAAGGTTGTAAGTATGATGTGACTTGCCCGTCTTGTGGAACGTGAAAGTGTCTCCTTGTCTCTGTCTCTCAAAGATCTCTCTTTAAAAGGTTACGTCTCGTTGCAGTGTCATCCCACATTTTTTTTTTAGAATAGAGAGATAGATATAAATAATTTTATTACTTTAAATAATTCATTTCATTCACTTGTGATCTCTTGATTCCTGGCACAGGGTAAATGTATTAGTTGGAGACAGAGAGAGGGGTCAGGAGCATGGTGGAAAGTTCTCTACGCTCAGTCCACTAAAGTTATGGTGTAAAAAAAACTAAGAGCCCATGGATTCAATGTCTTCACTCTTTCTTTTATAAGCCTTATCATAAGGTAAAGGTAAAAATATTTAAATAGTTGTGTAATCCAAAAAAACAACATCCAAAATACGGGCAGCAGGCCAAAGAAGGAGAGCAGGTGTGTTTCCTAAGGTACAAGACAGGAAATAGAACCCAAAGACAGACAAAAAGGATAAAAGCAGTAATCCAAAACAAAATAAAAAAAATCAAACAGAAAGGCCACAAAGCAATAGCACACTCAACAGAATCACTAAATCAAGGGGAGCTCTAGGTAGTGGCTGTTACAAAGGCAGGAAATAAAAATACTTGACTGAAACTGCTGTCCCAGATGCCTCTTTTATTGTCTCCAGCTGCTTAATAAACATTGCCTCACAGCAAACGTAGCTAGCAGGGGCCTGAACAAAAGACAAGTAAAAAAAAGGCCTAGATCTTCAGTTCGTTCCTGCCGCTGACTGGCCATATTTAAGAGAATTTACATTGCAGCAGAAATCAGTCATGTGTCATTTTGGACAACAGTCTTTTTCATGTACCTGTATGTAGCTTTAAGCTGAAAAAACATCTTATGGATTCTTTTATACCAAGCACACAAAGATACAGAATTGCAATAACAGCTAAATATGTTAATTGTGCTAACCTTTTTTGTGCCTGGTGCTTTACAGTTTTTATATTTTAGACATTGTATACTCACTCTTGAAAAGGTTTTTTTTTCCCCTAAGTAATGCCTAAAATGGAACTGAAGCTTAATGTACCCAACGTGATCAGCGTATATGATGAAAACAGCACAGTGCAAGCATGTGCCAAGTAAGTCAGAAATTGCACCCTTACCGTTATTATGGGAAAGTGGGACACATTTCTGAACAAACCTGACTTGAATTTCTCTTTGCTGTTTTCTTTTAGGTACACATTTGGGAAACCAGTCATGGGCAAAATTAATTTTACCTTCTGTCCTGTACCCAAAGACAAGTATAATATGTATAACTATTATAAATTAGATGACACGTGTTGGACAGTATCAAACATGGTAAGTGAAAAAGGTCTGGCTGATTTTATCTTTTTTTTTATTGATGCTATTAAAAAAAGTGAGCAGGATGGCAATATCTCTTGTATTTTTTTTAATTAGTATTTGAATCAGAAAGTGACGTATAGTCAAATCAGGCACTAATCAGGAACAGGGAAGTCAATACAAAGATCATCAAAACCACATTGAGCAAAACATGAAGCCGGGAATTTAAAAAAAAAAGCAAATTTCTTTAATATACGCACAGAGTAGTTGTTTTAGAACGCTCCACAATATTGAAAATAAATTTTCAAAAATTAAAAGATTTACATTTTATAATACTATTGCTTCGCTTTCCCCTAATTTGGACCCCCCACTCTGCCCCCCATGCTACATGGCAGTCACTTCACATCTCTGACGAAGGGGGGGCTGAATGCATGCTAAGGAGATGCGGTCGGATCAGCAGCTGGCTTGATGCTGCTGCTACAGAGCTGTGTGTTCTGCTTGTTGCAATGCACGTTGATCATTTAAAAGCCTGTACAGCAGCTGTCCTTTTGTCTCACTGCCTTGTCTCACGGAACATTAAAGTGTCTTTCCGAGAAGATGATGTCTCGACCCAAGATGTTTTTATTGTAATAGAGAGAAGTGTATTGTGTAAAAAGTCCAGATCAAACAGAATAAAGCAAAAATTGCTGAACAAAATAGCAATCTGATCTTCAGCATTCCACACTGTACTGGCAAATGTAACTGTTGCTTTTGAAAATCATCACTAACAATGTCATGTTTACTTCCTCCTTCTGCTCAGCCTTTGCAAACAACATCTTTAGTCTTTGCTTAAATTTTAGTTGCACTAACACTGCATACTGTATAAGAACCCATGACCTTTTCGGTACTTTTAAGAAAATCAATGTCTTCCTTTTAATGACTCTTGGTGCAGTGTTTTGTTCAGCACTGCATTTGAATTTCTGCTTGTATTTCATTAGAGCTAATTTTGTAGTTGGCAATAACGGTATCGACAATGTGATTGATGGCAACAGTGCCACTGCCATACACAACCACATCATTATGTGTGATGTCATTGTGTCACCATAATTGAAGATGGCGGTGTGTTTAGTGGTGTCTGAAGATGGCAGCGTGTGGTTTTTGGTTTCCAAATTTTTGGATAAACTAAAAACACATAACAAATTAGGTAGATTTAGCTAGGAAAAGATAACATAATACTTTTGGCTTGGTTTTTTTTTGACAGTTGGCTCTTATGAATTCCCCTTAACTTTGTCATCCCACTCCCTGGTTGTTTAATCTTCTTTAATGTCTTTGGACATTTTCCACCATGACTTTAACAGAAAGGTGATTCACTTAAGGTCACTTAAGAGACACAGCATGGAGACAGTACTGCACCGCCATCATTTATTGGTGGGAAACGCTAATGATGCAATACAACACATGACCTCCATCCCTCCAGGAACAATTATAGCAGCAGTAAAGAAATATGTTCGGAGAAACAAATGTTATTGAAAATGGTGTTAAGAAAACACAAATACCAAAACATCCTAGATTAAAACATTGAGAATAGAAACTGATGACAATTAACAAAATCTTTCAATTCAATGGTTGGGGAAACCAGATTTCTCTCATCAATAAATCTGTCCTTTATTAACAACAGATTTCAGACAATAATGAACACATGGTTCAGCCTTACACAAGATACACAATAGCATCATAGTTGACAAGATAATGACATAATACAATAAAATTGCACTGTTTTAATTTGAAATTTAACAGGAAAAGAGTACTCAGTTATATCCTCTCTTTGGTGGGAGGATGTGTTAAGGGAATAGTTTGTTCCATCAAAAAGACAGCATAGCCTGGACTACAAGAGTATTTAATTATTTATTTCTGCCATGAAGAGGCCAGTAAGACAGTAATAAACATTTACTGTATATATAATTAAAAACTAATTTAAATTGCAACTATACATGAATGATAATGATTTTTTTAATTAATTTAAATATGCCTGTACTTGTTTTTGCAACTGTTAGAAAGTTCTGAACATTATCAGCTGAAATTATATAATGGCTGATATGTAAAATGTAATGAAATGAGTATCTTTAATAATATTTTTGTGAACTACCAGCTGATAAGCATATACAGGGTAGCTGTGAAAGCATGTCTATTTGGACTAACCAGTATGGAACGTTAGCATTTAGAAAAGGTTTACTATTTGCTTGCTTTTGGTGCAAAAGTTGAATTATTGAAAGTACTTTCTCCCCAAAAATAAATTTATAAATGTACTGACATACAACTGTTCAAAGTTGGAAGACCCAATGTTCTGAAGATAAAACAGTGAATTGTCAAAGCACATGCAGCCTGTACATGATCATATTATTTTCCCAAAGGTATATACATTTACACACTGCCTATAAAAGCAAACAGAAAAATAGCAATAATGATGTTTCAAATAACAATGAAACATCACACAAGCTTTTTAAAAACTGGTGTGTATTTAAGTCCATTTAGTCTCACTGAGCTAGATGTATAACATATACATCTGGAGACAACTATGAGTAAATTTTGCTTAAAAGTGCAAGGGAACAATTAGACAGCTCATTGAGTGTCACATTTCTAAACTAATCTAATGCCTCATGAAAGCACATTGCACGTGTTATGAATAAACTAACCTGTTGCAAGGGTCAAACCTTTGTGTAGCATTAAATGATTCATTGGCATTTGACAGCATCAATGAACGAATGGTAAATGTGAACAATACGTTGTCACAGGTGCTGTGTCTGCTCTCTGTTGCTCAGCATTACAATAATAGCATAGGGGTTAACATACTGTAAGGTTGAAAGAATTGGAAAGCTACATCCATTAAAATATGAATTGCAAGATATTTATTTGAAGTAAATGATATGTGTGGTATAAATCAAACATGTTAATTAAAGAAAGAAACTTATCATCTACTAGGACAAGTCTGATCAAACCTTTTTGAGTCAATATCAGACAGGTAAAAAGCTTGCCCATTGCATCATTTACTCTTCAGTAAACACTGAGAATGGAATATTCATCACAGAGGTCTCTTTCAGAATGATCAAAGAAACAGACGGTAGACGTTTTTTTTATAAACTATTGAATTTACATACAGTGTCAATTAATACATACATTTACTTTTGGTTGGTTCGTTGGTCTACACCCAAGTGACAGATTAAAAATAAAAGTGCATTTTATTACATTATTGTTTCTCCTATCCTTTGGGTGAAGCCATCACCCTTGACATTTCTGTATATGTAACAACTTTTCTATATATAACAACTGTCCAGTCTTGTTTACAGGACATCTGCTGAAGTAATTTCCTGGTACATTTTGTGCATTACATCAACCTTCTTCTGGTATATCCCTTGTTTACTTGAGCATCTCAGTAGTTTTCCACAACCAATTCTTATATACTTTATCTAGGGGGCTTTGCCCCTTGCTTGCTTCGCTCGCCATCCCCAGAGCCTGTGCTACACACTAGCCTCTTTGCAGTTCTGCCACTCACGTATGGGGATGCGGATGTACAATTTAAACAGATTTCTATTTTCATGGGAACTGTTAAATTTGCATCAACATGATGTATAACTGCCTGTGACTGAATTTTGTTTATTTCTCTCTATTAAATAAAATGACTTTTTCGAATGTTTGGATCTGAGATTTGTTAATTGTCTTTGCAAAAGCATTCTAATGGGAAACTGTTAACATTTTTTTAATATGAATGGCATATCAAGATCTCCTTTGGTGTCTAATGTTAACTGTGGAAAATGTACTACATTACCTCTCTTGGCTACATCATTCTTTGTACAGTAATTCATGCAGTGGAAGATGGTGTTAACGGTTGTTGTTATTCTTTGGGATATTGTAAGTTGTGGTTTTCATCGTCTGCACGATCACCACCAACTGTTTCCGCATAGTCTTTTGATACGCCCTTAACCAAATAGCCATGTAACCAATCAACATTTCTAGCGTAAATTCATTTGGCCTCCTCGTTTCTCAGTGCTAGGATTCCTTGTGTACTCATTTTTTCTGTTGATAACCCTTCGTGATGAAATTCTTCAATAAGATTTGGACATAATACGTCTTCTTTAATAGGGAACGTAAAGTGAAAAAAGAGTTAAAATTTATAACAGCTGAGAGTGCAGGAAGTATGTCTCACAAAAGCATTCACACAGAAGAGAGGTGAGAGGACTGTGTGTTGTTTGAAAATGTTTGAGAGGAAGGCATGACTTGAAAAAATCTCAAGGCAAAAGTCTCGTCTCGCAGGACTTGAAAAAATTTCTTCCAAAAAGTCTCGAGTCTCATCTCATGGGACTTAAAAAAAATCTCTCTTCCAAAAAGTCTTGTCTCCAAAAAGTCTTGTCTCATTAAAAGATTTTTTTATAATAGAGAGTACATTGCAAACCAAAATACTTAACTATTGCTACCTCTAAATTATCCTGTCACATTTGTCACACCCTATCAAAACGAGGCGAAAAGGACTGTGTTAACAGAGTAGACGACGACGAGCCATGGGACATATAGATTTCAGAACTCCAAACACCCAAATCAATAAATGTGCCTAATGACACCAGTAGAAGCACAGAGGAGGCTGCAAAGCATCCACCTTCTGAGTGCATGTCCAAATGATTAACTATCCATCCATCCATTATCCAACCCGTTGAATCCGAACACAGGGTCACGGGGGTCTGCTGAAGCCAATCCTAACCAACACAGGGCGCAAATGATTAACTAATGGAAGTTAACTTTACTGTATAATTGGAAATGGAAACATGCCATGCCAGAAAATAGCTGCAGTATATCCATGGATAATGCTTATCTAAGCTCTGTTTGTTGTTGTTATGCCATATTATGAGGCAATAATAAAAATGACAGAAATATATCATTGCAGACGGAAGCACTTCTAAAAACGCATGAAGCCAAGTAGCTGCAGTGGTCTACACATGAGTTTGCCTGTCACCAGTTACCTTGTGCTACTGAGCTCCTGAATGGATAACAGCAATTTTAGCTTTTTATTTTGTCTCAGAGTCAAGTCTTTTCTTCAGTTCCTTTTGATCTCTTCGTGCTACCCCATTGGTGGTTTAAAACGCACCAACTATAGGAATTGGGAGCGGATGTTTTAGGAGGGCGGCACGGTGGCACAGTGGTAGCGCTGCTGCCTCGCAGTTAGGAGACCTGGGTTCGCTTCCCGGGTCCTCCCTGCGTGGAGTTGCATGTTCTCCCCGTGTCTGCGTGGGTTTCCTCCAGGTGCTCCGGTTTCCTCCCACAGTCCAAAGACATGCAGGTTAGGTGGATTGGCGATTCTACATTGGCCTTGGTGTGTGTGTGTGTGTGTGTGTTTGTGTGTGTCCTGCAGTGGGTTGGCACCCTGCCCAGGATTTGTTCCTGCCTTGTGCCCTGTGTTGGCTGGGATTGGCTCCAGCAGACCCCTGTGACCCTGTGTTCAGATTTAGCGGGTTAGAAAATGGATGGATGGATGTTTTAGGAGGAAGCCCTGTGGTTACTGCCTTTGAACTGGAAGATTTCGCCACTATCCACTACACACTTTTTAACAAGTTGTCCCCATATGTGTATTCTTGCTTGAGAATCAAGTCTGGCCCCACAAGACTCAACAGTTTGCAGAGCCACCTTTTTATATTACCTACATTGCCCACTTTGGTGGTCTTTACTTTGATGACACAGAAATTCCACATAGACAACCACCTGGCATTGGAGCTGAAACCATCCATCCATCCATCCATTTTCTAACCCGCTGAATCCGAATACAGGGTCACGGGGGTCTGCTGGAGCCAATCCCAGCCAACACAGGGCACAAGGCAGGAACCAATCCTGGGCAGGGTGCCAACCCACCGCAGGACACATACAAACACACCCACACACTAGGGCCAATTTAGAATCGCCAATCCACCTAACCTGCATGTCTTTGGATTGTGGGATGAAACTGGAGTGCCCGAAGGAAACCCACGCAAACACGGGGAGAACATGCAAACTCCACACAGGAAGGACCCGGGAAGCGAACCCAGGTCTCCTAACTGCGAGGCAGGAGCTGAAACCAGAATGATTTATCAATGAATTACACTGATTAAAGAGTAAAGAAACAGAGCACAACATTAACATTATCACAGACACAAGAAGTGTCATTATACTTTAACTGAAACGTAGAATTGAATTTTAGAAATAACTTTTAAGTTGTTCCTTTTGCACAAATCATTTTTGGGGATCTTTGCAGACTTATATTTTTTAACAGATGCATAGTGATTTTGAAAGCTTTTCTCTAAAGTTTGATATTTTCTGTTGTTTTATAACAATATTTTTAAATTCATCTTCACATGTCCACCTATGCATTCCATTGGACTCTTTTGGGTTAAACTTTAGCCATTCCAGGGGGGACTGGGCGGTCTCTTGGTCTGGAACCCCTACAGATTTTATTTTTTTCTCCAGCCTTTGGAGTTTTTTTTGTTTTTTCTGTCCACCCTGGCCATCGGACCTTACTCTTATTCTATGTTAATTAATGTTGACTTATGTTTATTTTTTATTGTGTCTTCTATTTCTCTATTCATTTTGTAAAGCACTTTGAGCTACATTTTTTTGTATGAATATGTGCTATATAAATAAATGTTGATTGATTGATTGATTGATTCCATGTAGTCATGCTGCCAAATTAATGGCTGATCTGCAATGTCTAGCCACAATGATGACTAAATGTTGTTATGTCTTTCTTTCTTCTAGACAGATAAATCTGGCTGTGTGTCTCAAACTGTTAATGTGGGCATTAAGAAGGCAAATTTTTATTTATATTCTAAATTCAATGTTCATGCCGACCTAGAGGAAGAAGGCACAGGTAAAATATTAATGCTGCTTGAAATAAAAAGGCTACAGTCAAAATTCAGCTAAACCATTTTTAAACGTAATCTGTTTCAGAATTATGGTGGATTAGAGGCTACCTCGCAGAATTCTTACACAAAACAAGAAGCAATCTGGTCCATAGCAGGGTGAACATTCTCAAATATATAAATTCATGTCACAACAGTTAGCCAGTGTCCTGAGCTGAAATCACAACCAAAGATCCTCGATTTACATGTCCTCTCTATGGGTTTTTCTGCAGACACTGTGGTTTCCTCCTGTCTTACAAAGAAGGGCAGGTTAGAATATTTAACATTTTGAAAATGACAGTTGTTAACCCCCTATAAATTAGGGGTTATTCACATTCTTAAAGGGATAAAAGCATTCTTTTGGACTAAGTTTTAATTTGACAAAGTGCTCCAGGAGCTGACAGCACAATGCCCAGTAAACTATACAGACAAGCTAAAAATCCCGTTCCCAAACGTGAGTGTTTATTGCATAGAAGACACTCCGTTGACACATCCTGACCTAACACATGGTTATCTATCTAGTTATTTATTACCTGATGCACAGGACATGCCACTAAAGTTTTTGTCAGCAGTTTAGTTTTACAACAGTCTATTTCCAGGCTTCAAAGTTCTGCATTTTAAAGTTTGAGCATTCGGGTTGTGACACTTTGTGTCACGGGGACATTTTTAAAAAACAGCAGGTGTGGGTTTAAAGACGGTGTAGATATGTTGCGGCTGACGTAGGGGGAGATCAGCTAGTTAATAGCCACATGCAAATGAGTGATCTCCATAGCCAATCTTTGTTAGCTGCACTAGGAGGTAATTGGGGCAACACCTGCATTGTGAAGGACAAATGGACAGAGCAGAGGAATGAAAGGGATGAGTTTTTGGAAGTCAGTTTTAGAAGGCAGTTTTGGGGAAGAGTGGAAAGAGGGATGTGAAGAGGCCAGTCAGGAAATGCTTTGAACCTGCAACGGGACTCGAGGAGGCAGAGAAGATGGTGAATCCAGTTTAAACTCTGCGGGTACCAGCTGGAGGTAACAGAGAGAGTTCCCTGCAGGTACTGACTTGGTGTCAGTGAAGATACTGAAAGCACATCTGAATTCAGGAGCAAATGGTGTTAGGGTGGCTGACTAAGAGCAGTGGGGATGAGTAAAGTTTGCCAGGTGAGGAACAGCACTCGGCAGGCCATTGTAGTCACGACATGAGGTTGGAGTAAGCGGGGAGAATAGTTCATTGCTTGTGTTTTTAATCAGGAAGAACGTAAAATAAGTGATGTTGTTGCCATATGGGTGTACTTTGTTAATGGGCTAGATAATAAGTAGACACTTACAGAGATGCTGCTACGCATTTTTAATTAATATTACCTATTTATGACACTTCCATTTATTTACTGTTTATTGAACTGTTATTGAATATTCGTTTGCAGAACTTTGGACATTTTTCAGTTATAACAAATAAGTACTTTGGATACTTTGAGCCCTGTTGCTGTGTCTTTCACTCACCACTGGTCCATCTCGGTTAACAACTATTACGGTGTCAAGAGAACAGTTGGGTGCAAGGTACATACCCCAGCACAGAGACTGGGGTCTGATACAGGTTTACGCTAAAAAAATAAAACTCACAAAGCCACAGTTCTACTTATTCTATAAGAAAGAGAGTGGGCCCTATGATACACTTAATTACCAACCAGGATTTCTTTTTTAACAGTGTCTCCAGTGCTACTGGTATAAACTCGAGGATTCCGTAATCATGAATTGGATTAACCAGCTTTGAAAATGAATGGATATGTTTAAAATATATGCAAGTAAACTACAAACCTGTTTGCAGGCATAAGTAATTTATTTTATAAAAGTAACTTGTATACAGTAGTAAGCATCATCATGATATGTGTTTTACAATAAGGAATATGGGAATTATAAAACAAAGCATCACTCCATGCCCAGGCATCATGAGTGTATTTAGAAAATTCCACTGGAACCAAACCAACTTTACAATAATTATCACTTATTGGGCTTGGCACATTTTGTTTGGGAACATCATCCTTTCATATTGTGTGTATATTTTATTCTTATATTGCATGTTTATTGTTCTTTCTTTCAAGGGGTCACTATGAGGACAAGTAAGGCATCGACATTATCCATTATTAAGAAGTCAATCACGATTTTAGATGCTGATGATTCATTCAAAGTTGGATATCCTATGCATGGAAAGGTGAGCACTCTGTGTTTGAATTTTTTACTAAAGACAGCTGCCCAATAACTGAGTTCAAAGGGTATGAACATTAATCTTTACAAACTTAACTTAGTAAGATTTCATAGCAAACAAGTATGGGTGCTTCACATCCTTGCTTGGCCCCATGTTGTCCTCCTTGATATCTTAAACTACGTTATAAATCTTTTTCAGGAGGTATACAGCTATTGTGCACCGAGTGGAGTATGCTATGTTGCTCTAAATTTAATATTTTAGCGTTACAAGTTGAAGATATCAACTGTGGTCTGTACACATTGACAAACTTAATTTGCCAAACACACACCATATCATTTTCTGTATTACACAGCCAGCTGAGTGAAGAAAAGCTTTACATAACAAGCTCTTTATAATCCTTGGGTAATTCCATCCAACACTCTTAAAAATAAAAGTACCAGAGCATTTCTTGAACGATGCCATAGGGTATCCTAGGGTAAACTATTTTTGATTCTCAAAAGACCCATCCATATGAAGGTTCCTGAAAGAACTTTTATTTAGATCTGTAACAGGCTCCACACAGTAAATAACCATGAATAAATGGTAACAGATTTGTGAAGTTCCAACGGGTTCCTGATTTTAAAAGGACTCTTGCTGTATACATCTAGTAACACATGCTAAGTCCTTAATTTTTTAATCTGTTAGTGTCTTGCAGCTCACCATACATTTAAGATTCTAGTTTTTCTACATATTAGGAAGTTGTTCAAAGCAAAAAGAACCAAGTTCATATGCTAAGAACTTGTTCCAGATAGCAGTGGTGCTTCATCAAGCAATGTAGCTATGCAGAACCACACGACTTAATAAAAATCTATATAATGCCATTAAAGAACCATTAATTTTAAGAATGTAGAAGAAAGGGGTGTACTTACACTACCATTCTGATGTGACCGGTCTCCAGTTTGCCCACATATCTGTCATTGATAAGATTTCGATGTAAACAGTCCAGACCACATACTATTCAATATGCAAGATCAGACGCAGGTTTCCTTTGTGCACGTTAATGAATTTCAGTTTAATTCTGATCCCCCATATCTGAGTTTAAACAGTCACACTACATTTTCACTCAAGGACTTGACTACTTTATTTTTGTGCACCAGGTGACATATTAAAACAGTCATGGAGGCTGAAGTGGACAAGGATCCATGCTTAACCATTCTTGGGTCGCTAGGTTATAACTGATGTACAGCATGAACATTTCCTATAAGCTGAATGCATGTGTAAATGCTCAAGCCATATTTAGACTGTGTAATGTATGAGGGAATGTCAAAAAGTAAAGGCAATTTAAAAATTCTGTGGTAACTGCAATGGATAGGAGCTGACGTAATACAACACATTCACGGTAGTTTATGGGTAGTTTTTAATTGGGTGAAATTCAACAGTATTCACTCTGCCCAAAGAAATCTCACTGCAGCATGCTGTTCAACAATGGTTCAATCCCGCAGTGTAGTGTCCATGTTCATTGGACCTTGGCTTCAACTAGACTAATGGCAGAATGCTGTACGTGTTTGAACTACCCATAAGCCATTGTGAATGTGGTGTTTAGCATCAGCTTCTACTTATTGCAGTTACTGCATAATTTTCAAATTGCCTTTACTTTTTTATTTACCCTCGTAAACACATGGACATTGGATCAAACTTCTCATTCAATTCTGAATTGAATATTGAGATTTAGTCATGTAAAGGCGATCATCAATAGGAAATAATGTGACTTTTAAAAATGTTTTTCTTTGTTGCAGATAAAATTAACAAATGCTGACCACTCTCCTGCTGTTAATGAAACCGTTTATCTGAGAGTCTCATATCATCGAGGATCAGAAGAACTTCGCTTCCTCACAGACCAACAAGGCATGGCATATTTTACCCTGGATACTTCCTCTTGGAACAAGAATACCATTGGCCTGAGGGTCAGTATTTATTTTTCTTGGAGCCATTTTGCACACTGCAAACTTCACTACCTGAAATGGAAGATGACTGCGGCTTTAAAAAAGTCAAACCCAATTAATCCTCTCACAATCACAGATGTTGCTCTATGCAATTCTTCTTAGCTCATACAGAATTCATGAAACTTAATATTTCCTCAATCAATTTCTTTTGATAAATTCAGAATATCTAGGTATTCCTTTAATATTGTATAGTAATGGGCTATAATAACTAGGGTTCTTATATTACCCATAGGTTTGAAAACTCATCTTAAAAATATACATTCAAACATATTCAAAAATAGATTAACATTTCTAGGTGATAAATATTTTTATGCATATATTTGTACTTTACAGCCCACTGCAGGGCGTGCACACACACACACACCCAGAGCACAATTTAGGATCGCCAATGCACCTAACCTGCATGCCTTTGGACTGTAGGAGGAAACTGGAGCACCCGAAGGAAACCCACAAAGACACGGGGAGAACATACAAATTCCATGGAGGGAGGACCCAGGAAGCGAACCCAGGTCTTCCGTGAGGCAGCAGCACTACCCACTGCACCACCCCAAACAATACATGCCACAATTTAAAAAAAAAGGGATTTATATGTATAGTAAGATTTAAAAGCTTGTGGAAGATAAATAGAATATAGGAACCTGATTTGATACGGTTGTAGTGCGAAAAATCAGTTGAGCGCTCTGAACAGGAGTCAATGTTTAAAAACTGAGTATTTAAAATGAGAGAATTCTCCTCTTCACTCTTAAGTAAAGCAGAAGGGTAAACACATCTGTTTCAGATGTGTTGTGAGGGGGATTCTTGAGGAAGCAGAAGGCTGTCCATTTTATGTTGATACAAGCTAACCATTCAAAATTACAAAAAGGCTGATGGTAGAAATAATTTGCACAAACAGACCTGCAAAATACAGAAGCATAGTAAAGCATTTTTGGAGTAATATGATGTTGAAATTAGTGTGAAGTAAAGAAAAGAGTTGCTATTTTACAATCAGGTTTTTCCTTTTAGTGAGACCTTTTATAATTTATATTCAAATAGTGGCATTCGATCTGACAGTCCTAATAGCAGCTTTGCTTTTGAAGTTTCCAGAAATTAACTTGGTGACCACAAGTGAACAGCATTTTTTTGCAACATTTTTTGTATAAATCGTTAAAATTAGTTACAACCAAAAGTAAAAAACACTTAATTACAAAAAAAAAAAACAGCTTACACCTAAACCTTAATGACCACAGAGAAGGGGAAAACAAATACAGTGGAACCTCAGGTCAAAACCATAATTCATTCCACAACTAGATTTGGTCATGACCCGAAATAATTTCCCCCATAGGACTGTATGTAAATACAATTAATTTGTTCCAGACCGTACAAGCTGTATGTAAATATTTTTAAAGATTTTTAAGCACAAAAATAATTAATTGTACCATAGAACATACAGTGTAATAGTAAACTAAATGTAAAAACACATTGAATAACACTGAGAAAACCTTGAACAGAGAAAACTACCATTGCAAGAGTTCACGCTATAGCCTTACGAACCGCTTGCTATAAACACTTTAATGAGTTTTAAAGCACAGGGGGAAAAAAATGAACATTTGAAAAATCCATAATTTATACAAAAAACTAACCATAAACAACCAAGAAAACTAACCTTGCATGAAGGAAGCAAGGAAGAACTGGGTGGAGAGGAGATTACAGTTTTGAGGTAAAGTCCCTCTGTGCAATGCACGTCTGACTGAGAACAATGTACTGTACAGGGAGAGACTGAACATGTGCAAAAATCACCAATGCGTACTGTTACGGCCTACCAAAAGTCCAGGGATACATAAATAGGCCGTACACAAATGAGAGGGAGACAAAACACCAAAAGAAAACTAAAATAAACAAGCTCCATTTATTCTCTTAATGAAACAATACAAAAAATATGGAGAAACTATATGGAACAAGAAAGGCAGGAGAACCACATTAACATAGCTGTCTAACTTCAAAGTTCACAGCAAGATACAAACTATTTGCATTTATTACTTAACTGGCTAACTTAGATATTTCTTTAATAAAAAGCCCAAATCATCCAACCTTAACTCTCTATACCTTGCTACCTAGATTTTGTTCTAGGCAATGGACCAACACAATCAATAATAATATGTTCAAAAGGTTCCCCTATTACTGGGATTGGATACAATGGAGCGGAGGGAATCTTTTGATTTGGTTTTCCAACCATTTGACAAACAGAGCATGTTTCACAATAACATTTAACATCAGACCATACTCCTGGCCAGTAAAAATGCCTAAGTATTCGGTCACATGTGTTTTTTATTCCCAAATGACCAGCTAAACAATGATCATGGGCAATAGATAACACATTTAACTGATATGAAACAGGAACAATAATTTGATATTTTACATCCCATTCAGGAGTTGAAGATGATTGACATTTACGCATTAAAACTCCATTTTCAACAAAATAAGCAATAGGCAGTTCACTCAATTTTTCCTTAGACACAACATTAGAGAAAAATGAAACTTCAGAGTCACTCTTTTGCTCCATAATAAATTGCTCTTGTGAAATGGACCAAGGCAATAAATCTTCAGTTACAATCTCATTTGGTTTTAATTGTCTTAAATTTTCATCATCTTCAGGCAGTGTTGACAACTAGAAGTCTGATACACTCCCATCAATATCATTAAGAAAAGTTTCTGATAAATTCACATCCAATTCCTCAGAACTATCTACTCCAAGTCTTTTGGATTGTGCACGAGTTACAACACATGCAGAAAACACTTGGGGAAACTGGCATGTCAGTTCATCAGGACAAGGTGGTATAGGATTTTCCAAAACCTCTGGAACAGGTGACACATTACCTCCAGCCAAGTCATTGCCCAATATGAATGTAACCCCTGCCACAGGAAATCTAGGGCACACTCCAACAGTAACAAGCCCTGACACCAAGTCAGATTTCAAAATCACTGTATGAAGTGGAACATTCTCATATCCCATTTCAAAACCTCGCACTAATACACTCGATCCTTTTGATGTCTTCTCAGACAGAGGTAAAACTCCTTCCAACAAAAATGATTGACAGGAACCAATATCCCTTAAAATTTTAACAGGCTTTTGACCATCAGGATGGTCAGGTATCGTTACCAAGCCATTTGTAATAAAAGGCTCATTACCCTTACTAACCAACAAGCCCTCAGACTTTTCTTCAAGTTGTACCAGAGCCATACTTTTTGGATCTTGATATTTCTTTTTCAAAATCACACAATTAGAAATTATATGACCCGGTTCTCTACAATAAAAACAAACACACTTTTGATCTACTAATGCATTACTAGAAGTCACGGATTTATCCTGTAAAACTCTGATGAGAGGACCCATTCAAACCTCTACCCAAACCTGATTTTTATTATTTCCTCACCAAAGTTTTTTTGTAGAGTAAATACAGTTTTATGGGTAAGAACAAATTCATCAGCTAATACAGCGGCTTCAGAGACTTTCAAAACTTTTTGCTCATTTAAATAGGTCACAATTCGTTTAGGAAGGCAATTTTTTAAATCCTCAAGCAAGATTAAATCTCTGAGCTGTTCAAATTGTTTAACACTTTGTGATGCACACCATCTATCAAAAAGATTCTCCTTTTCTCTAGCAAGCTCCACAAAAGTTTGATTAACTTGTTTCTTATGATTTCTAAACTTTTGTCGATATGCCTCTGGAACCAGCTCATAAGCCCTCAACACAGAATTCACCACCTCATAATTTAGACTCTGTTCAGCCGAAAGAGCAGAACACACTTCTTGTGCTTTTCCACTTAATTTGCATTGCAACAATAATGTCCAGACATCTTTTGGCCAATGTAATACAGTTGCAACACGTTCAAATACAGTAAAATACTTATCAACTTTCAGTTTCTTTAAAAAGGAGGAACTAAACGAATGTTTGCCAATATCAAAATCATTAGAAGGATTAGGTCGAGAATGGTCAGTATTTTAAGGCCTCAACTTCAAGTTCACGAAGTCGAGTGATTTGTCTAGTTTCAAATTCCATCCTTCTCATCTCCATTTCCATAGCCACCTTTCTTTCACGCTCTCTAACTTTCAGTTCTTCCAATCAAAACTCCTGTAATTTAAATTCTTGACGTTTCAACTCAAGATCAAGTTCTTTCAAACAAACTATAGTAGCTGTATTTTCAACAGGAACATCAAAACAGTGCTCAGCTACCTCACCTGGCTGTATGCTCCCTACATCAACAGGAGTTACAACAGCAGCTTCTGACAGCAATATGGGTTCTACCTCAGCACAAGTATCAGGCCATGCAACATCACCTTCCCGAATACTTTCTGAAACCTCCCTGTCACATAATACCCCCAATGTTATTAAATTCCGCTTAAGTTCAGACTTAATTTCACTCTTACTAGCATAACAAGATAATGAAATATCAAAAAAGTCAGCAATAAGTAAAAGATCTGCCTTTCTACAATTATCAAGCTTATCAACAGTGGGAGCACTAGTAAACTTACGCAAATCAAAATCCATAATAACACTAAAACCTGCTACAATATATAAAAATGGACCCTTCAAAGTTAAAGAAATCACTTCCAATTAACCAACTAATTAAGCCCACAACTTTATTACCAAACAATTGCTAATGTACTGAATATACTACCACTTAAAAAAGGCTCTCAAAAAAAAAAAAAACTCTTTTTGAATATACTAAAGCACTTACAGAAAAATGAACTCTACTCCACAGTCAACACAGTACCACCAAGACCACGCTGGTCAAAACAGAGCCAATTAATACTCAAAGTGCACAAAAATACTCAAAAAGATCCCAGACAAGCCCCCAATAGGTTACGGCCTACCAAAAGTCTAGGGATACATAAATAGGCCGTACACAAGTGAGAGAGAGGGAGACAAAACACCAAAAGAAAACTAAAATAAAACAAGCACCATTTATTGTCTTAATAAAACAATACACAAAATATGGAGAAACTATATGGAACAAGCAAGGCAGAAGAACCACATTAACATAGCTGTCTAACTTCAAAGTTCACAGCAAGATACAAACTATTTGCATTTATTACTTAACTGGCTAACTTACAGATATTTCTTTAATAAACAACCAAAAACCCAAAAGCCAGATCATCCAACCTTAACTCTCAATACCTTGCTCTATCCTTCACCACTCTCTCTCTGCTCCTAAACCCCAAAGAAGCTTTATTTATAAACCTACACCCACCCATAACCCAGGTGAGTTTAATAAGCAGTTTAAGTGGGTAATTAGGGCAGGACCCAATTAAGGTAAACCCCAAATTAGAATATAAAAGCAAAAGTCTAAAGTAGGCCGTAACAGTACGAACAGGAAGGGAAACGAAACAGAGCACAAAGAGTTCACAGTGAATGCACAGGGAAAGACTGAACATGTGCGGAAATCTTTGGCACGTAAGATCTGGAAGGGAAACTGGCTTGTTCGTCATCCGAGTGTGTGGTCGTGAACAGATGCAAAAGTTTGGTGAACTTTTTGGTTGTAACCCGATTTGTATGTATTCCGATACGTTCATGACCCGAGGTTCCATTGTACTCCATGCTGGCACATATCCAAGAGAATCCTAGGGTTCCAGAGGTTCTTCTTAGTGAAAACGCTTCTACAGTGAGACTTCCCCCTACCCGCAGCGAAATACACTTGTTGTTAGTGTATATGATGTTTGTAATAATGTTGTTCCTCTCATTTGCTGTATGGCTTTTTTCCCAAATTTACGTAGCTGGGCCAAAGACTGAAAAGTAAAAGTGTCATGTATTATAATGTTGTTCTTTTAATACTACTACATACAGTATGAATTATTTCAGAGGGTTTATGCTTTTTAATTTAAAATTTCTTATTATTTTGAATGTTGATTAATTGTCCATTGATTTTTGAATTGAATATTTGGCTGCTTTTCACAAACGAATGTTCAGTGCTATTTTAGGTATACTGTGTCTTTAACTGTGGTTATGTTTTTGAGTGTGTCCTTCACTGAACTGGCACCCCATCTACTAATGACTCATGTGTGGCTCCTAATGCTACCAAGAAAGACTCTGGCCACGATGACCCTGAATTGAACTAATGGGGTACAGCATAATGTAAATCTTCCACCACCACAAAATTAAAAATTTATTCTGCTCACTGTTTTTCACCATGTACTTTAATTTTGCATTCTGGGTAATTAGAAATAGGTGATATCATCACCAGCACTACTCAAAAGGTTTAACCAGGTTTGCAAGTTGCAAAATTTGACATGATCTCCAAGAATGTAGTCTTTGGCCTCCCTTCTGGCCAAATTCCTTCCACCTCCATCTTGAAACATCTCTTTACTTAATCATCCCATTTCTTTCACTCCGCATGCCCAAACAAACTTAGTCTATCTCTCCTCAGGATCACACCTATCAACTCCACAACAAGTCTAGCTCTTAACTTGGCATTCATCTGTGTCTCAGTCCATGACATTGCACATATTCATCTAAACATTATTGTCTATATTATTTCCAGGATCATTTCATGTTCCACTTTCATCAGCCCTGTCTCAGTCCCACACAGCATATTACTCCTCACATAACTTTTATATATTTTACCCTCAATTGCTGGGAACACCTTTAGATGTGAGAATGAAAGCAGCTCCTTTGAACCTTAAAGTGGATTTTGAATTTTTGTACACATCACAAACTATTATCCCCTGAATTACACTTGTTTGAAGACAAAATGTAGCATTAATGTTTAATTTCTTCTCCAGAATGATGGTATTTGTCTTCTTTCCTCATATCCATGGTAACTGTGTACACCTTGATATCACATTTTCCATCTTTTCACAGGCTTATTTTCCAGTTAACTATTATGAACTTCAAGGAGGGTACTATCAGACATATGATGACATTAAAGTGATTCCGTTTTACTCAAGGAGTTCAAGTTTTGTAATAATCCATGGCATAGATGAGGTGCTGGAGTGTGGCACAGAGGCACAGGTCATGACCAGCTACACAGTCAAGAGGGCATTGTTTGAAGAGGGGACAGAGTTTATGTACTTCTACTATTTGGTGAGTCTACATAGATTTTTGTCACTGAAAATGTATTAAGGTGTAAGCTCCTGCAAATCAGTAGAAATTCCTTTTTATGACTTTTTATGAGGAGTTTTGGATGGCCCAAATTCTATTTGTGAACTCTTTGTTGTATTTATTTGTCTAATTTAGACTTGCTATTAATATTTGTCATTTGTGCCCTCCACCACAACCTGTCATCAATAGGGGAGGAGCAAAAGCTTTAGATTTGTTAAAAATGTCAATTTCCTGTTTTCAACGGATCTCAACGTTAAAGGGTCCCCGATACTGAAAACAACAATATCTCAATGATGGGTGTGTGTGTGTCTGTCTGTGTGTCACAGTTTCTTGAGTACAGTTCATAGCTAAAACAGCTGGACAGAAAAATACCAAACACGAAAATTAAGCCTTTTATAAGATGATGATGTGCTGATTAGTTTTTCAGCTAAACCGATAAAGCGAAAGAGGCACTCTAGATGAACCCTCATAAACCATAATTCTGCAATTAATTATGAATTCTTCTTGTCAATGGCTATTGTAATGACCTATTTTATGATCGCAAAGATTAGCATCAGACCGGTGAATAATTATGAAATGTTATAAAATAGTTTGGGTAACTTGGTTCCTAGAGCGCAAAACCTACTAACGTTCATGTCTGAATTTTTGTACCACAATTTGGGGTATTTTTTCATGACGGTAACTGTTTTGTTGTTGGCAATGGTGCTCTTTTGCGATCACAAAATAACCAGAAGTTGAATTGCATAGCATCATCACTTGATACAGTATGTGTTTAAGATCGTGGTGCACTAATACTGGAGCCCAAGTTTTTCGATTCTTAAATCAAACTTTTTATAGTTCAGCTTAGAACAAAAATCAATTTAGGCAGTTTTGACAAATTTTTTGGCTTTAGCATTTTGGTTCATTCTATTTTTTTTTGCTGAGACCCCTGAGCATTTATCAACAAGTTTACAATTATCGCTTCATCTCACCATCTTTCGTTTACTGTTTTCCTGTTGAACCTCCCACTAATCAAGATTGCACTAATCTTAGAACTGGAAACCTAAGGCCTTTTTGTTTTTCTCTATGCCAACTATAAAACAAAATACTTGTCCCTGAGTGTTATGGATGCCTAAGTTCACCAGAAAGATTTGTCAATGAGGTTAAAAATGAAAAAAAAAACACTGCTATGTAGTGTGAAAGGGGTTCATTTTCCCTGAGCTGTTCCTAATGACTATAAATCTGCTTTGAGTGGGATGTCTTCAATTCACTTTAGTTTATTCTAATACTGTGAGCTTCACAGAGTGCTGGCTTAGAGCACATCATTTACACAGATTAACCAACATAATATGGATATACAGCAACAGTAAAGTACATTAATCGTACACATTTTTTTTGTTATTTGGATGAAAATAAAGACACGGGTAGATAATCCGGTAGACAATTGGATCAAAGTCATTTAAGATGAAGACTCAATTAACAGAAGATATGGCCATATGGCAATGAAGGACAGGAAAACAAAAATTCCAGTTAAGTTTATTCCTGAAGAAGATACACTTCTGGGTACCCATGCTTGTCTGGAACAAAGTCAAAGCTGTGCTGACCTCGGCTCAATGGCCATCCTCCCATATCCAAGCATTCTGTTATTGTATATGCCTCTTGCTGAAGTCCAAAGGTGTAGTAACAACCTTAGATTATTTTGATGAATCTGTTTCTCTCAATTTGTTCCAGGATAGAAATTTATGTTCAGCCAATCAGCTTTGAAGTTAGCTTTTGACATCATAAAGCTGGGATAGTACAAAAACATTAACTATTCTCTTTATGGCCCAAACGAATGTGTGCAAAATCCACACACCTTGGAAAAATTATAATCTGTCAATATTTATATTTCTTAGTGCTGTCAAGCGATCAAAAAGTTTAATCGCAATTAATCGCTTAACTTGGTGTAATTAAATCGTGATTAATCTCCCATTTTTTATGTTGAAATTTTACCACAAAGATTTTTAAGCACAATCAGACCATATTAAGAAGAATGGACACAATATAATGGCATATAAATGTACTTCACGTATTCAGGTAACTGAAACAAGAGGAAATAAAGACAAAACTTCAACTGTGAGGAGACTTTATTCACTCATACTCTAGGGCTGTGCAGTGCTGAACATAGAAAACATACAATTGGGCTTATATTGTAAAACAAATGACATCTTTAAGACATGTAATCTCATACTGCAGTCTCCATGTATTTCTCAATAATGCTTAATAAATCTTATTCAAAAGCAATACAAAAACTCCAGAAACAGGATTTTATAAACAGAATTAAATTCTAAATTATTAATGTAGCTAGCCAATTTAATTTCTCAGCAGAAACAGCAGATTGGCCTTTTGAATTATTATGAAAAATAGACTATTTCTATTTTTTTAAACCAAGTCAGTTGCTTAAACATACAAGTTTGGTCACATTTCCAGAGGACGAGGCAATTCGCTTTTTCTGCACAATATGCCCAGACAGTGAAAACAACCTCTAGCAAGGAACTCATGTGGCAGGTGTTGCCAAGTACTTGCAAGCAATGCAAGCTAGCTCTTTGTATACCAGAGCATGTGTGGACCACCACTTTAGGGGGCAATCCTCCTGATTACAGGCTCTGCTTTAAAGTGCTCCAGACATTTCTGAATACAGTCCTCCTCCACACTCCCACTAATGATCGATGGAGACGCACATTTTTCAATGACAGTGTTTAACATTGCTTGAAAAAAGAAAAAAAAATGTGCATTACCTGCAGGGCTCGAGCAATGCCCCCACCTTCTGAAATTTCTCCAGCTCAGCATTTCTTGGCATGACCACGTTAGTTTTATGTAGGGCTAGTGCATCTCTTAGTGGTTGCTCATTTCTTCGCACACGCTTCACTATCTCCAGAGTGGAGTTCCATCTAGTCGGTACATCTTGTGCGAGTGTCTCAGTCTTCAGGCCATGCACAACTTGATGTTTCTCAAGTTCTGCAGTATTTGATGGACTGTGCCTGAAGTGCCCCACCACCTTTCGGTATTTGGAAAGTGTGCCGTCAAATGCACTATTCTACAGAGACACTGTGTCAGAAGGTTGAATGCTGTGCGCGATGCATGGCAAGTGTTCGAAAGGCTGCTGTCTCGCCAATGAAATTAAATTTCGTGCACTGTACTGAGTGCTTATTTTATTCTCAACGTTCCACTGCTTTGCTACACCCATAAAATGTTCGCCACATGTTTTCATGACCGTCAAAATATGTTAATACAGTTTCCACTGTTCGTCGATATAATGGGTTGTAACCCTGAGGTAGCTATGATTTCCAAGTGATGTCCAGTAGTCACCAGTAAGGACGACCGTCTCTGTGATCTCCAACTCCTTAGCTAGTTTTGCCCTCGCTGAGTCATACAGGTCATGTATCGTAGTTACGACTGTGGCTCTCGTGGGTAATAGATAAGTTGGGTCATTGAATGTGATTCGAATTATGTCGCACAAACCCTTGTCCTCCACTATGTAAATCGGCGTGCATGCTGTGGCTATCCATTTAGCAACTGCTACCGTTAATTTGCTGGAGGGTGACGCGTCCATTGGTTTCTGCCAAACACTGTCGAGTGTGGTCTGTCGCATTAGTATAAAATGTATGTTTGGCTTGTATGTGATATTGTACCGGTAGGCTGCTTGTACTCCAGTGATAACTAAACTCGGCTTGACAGTAACTACACACAATCGTAGTATTATCGAGTGAGCCATCGGACAAAGTTTTGAAACTAAACTTCCCATTTAATGGACCTTTTTCCATCGTTCCACAATTAGGAATATAGAGTGACTCCTACAAGAAATAACTTGAAGGCTAGAGTAGTGATGGGTCGTTCTTGAACGATTCCTTCCTTTTGAACGAATCTTTAAAGTGACTCGGGAAGAACGAGTCGTATCATGGGAGTGATTCGTTCAGTCACGCATGCTCATTTGCGCAACTTCCTATAGATTCTGTATTGGAATAAGCTTAACCAACTCAGTCTGAGCCGGAAACAGAATTAATTAGTTCATCTCTCGAGTCTTCGGGTTCGAGTCGTTCGTTCATCACGTTACAGCCCCATAAGCTTAACCTATGCAGTCTGACTCGGAAAGAGAATTGATTAGTTCATTCCTCTAGTCTTTCGAGTCGTTCGTTCTTTTGTCACGTGACCACTTACCGGCTCAGTACCTCAGTCAAATACTAACGTAAAATTCCATTTGTTGTATGTTGGATCATATTTAGAAATTATCATAAACTTATCAAAAATGTCTAAAACGCATTTACTTATAGATACAAAAAGGTCTGCTAATTTCTGTCACTATGATTTTGTTACTGTTTCTTGAGGATCTGTGGTGTGTTATTTTATAAATAAATAATCCTGTTACAAATAAATTATAGATTAATTATTGTGATCAACATTTGTGTAAGCAGTAGATGTGTTAGGGAGGTAACAGGTAACATTTTAATTATATTTTGCTAAAATAAATGAAATGACTCGAAAAAAGATTCGTTCATTTTGCTGAACGAGACTCAAAGGTCCGAGTCGGTAAAATGATCTGAACTTCCCATCACTGGGCTAGAGTGGCATGCATTCAGTTTGCAGACTCAGCTTGAACTACGGGAATTTCATAGGGTCAAAAAGAACTTGCGTTAACGACACCATTTTTTTAACAATGTTAGAGTTAGAATGCGTTATTAATGCGTTAACTTTAACAGCCCTAATATTTCTATAGTCAGCAGAATTTTTAGATCATTATTAAAGATGTGTAATGGTGTGCCCTGGAGCCAATACTTTCCGCTTTTATGATGTCAGAGGCTAGCTTTAAAGCTGATTGGCTACCTGTACAGGTAGTGTCTGTCTATAGCTGTGTTTTTCAAGTCCTTTCTTTTATTTTGTGGCACACCTAGTCTACTTTTTATATTTGTAATCATTTTATGCTGTATCTACTAAGTTTTTCAACTCATTGCTGAGTGCTTTACCAGCAAGCAATTCACAATGGAGACAGTAATATGTTATTTTGATATCTCTGTTTTCTTTCTTCACTAAAATGACAAATCATTTTACTAAACCAACCACCCATGAAGCCTAACTTGTATAAATTCCCACAAACGGACAGGGAGCTGTGTAATGTCACTGACACATACAGAAGTAGCACATTAACCTTGCTGATTGCTTGAAGTGAGTTTGGGGTCCATCCCACTTGTAAGCTAGGCATCCGGATTGTAACTAAAGCACATTTTTAGAGTTTCTTCCAGAGCAAATTAGGAGTGAGGCCTCCAAAATAAGTTAGGAAGCAAACTAAAAATGTATCTGGTTTGCTCAGGGGAGGCAACCTCAACTTCAGCCAGGCACCAAGACAACCTGCTGACTTGAGCTGAAGCAGACCCAAAAATGAGCAGCAGAAAAAAACAACTACAACACTTTCAAACTCTACAACAATATCCCCCCACAAGGAGATGAGTAAACATCAACCCTCTGATTGCATAAACAGGACAAGCAAAGAATCTTAATAAAAATAAGATTTATTTCACAAAGACAGCAAAATACAAGAAAAAGCTTAGTAGAGCAAAACTATGCACAAATGAGTTACCTAAAAGAATACAAAAGCAAAGTTTCAAAATAAAATTCAAATACCAGAGTTCCTAAACAGAGCTGAAAAAAAAAATCCAAGAGAGAAAATACAATACTTACAAACTCATTAAACAACAAATGATTCCTACTTAATTTAACATTTAATTTAAATAGCCTGAGGATGGACCCAAGAGTGGTGATATCCCGCCTTTTAGGGATCCACCCACAAAGAACATGGAACATCAGTACAATTAAAGAAACAGGAAATAAATATAAGATCACAATAAAACTAAAATAAATTAAAAACACATGAGAAATAATTGTTCAAAATTAACAAAAATAAAATACATATAACTTTCACCTGATACAAGATACATTTATTCCATAGTTGATAAAATGAATTTGGCTGTGTTTTTGTAAAGTGAAACTGTATGTTTTCCAAAGTAATGCCCAGACTAATACCCACATCACAGCTGACCCACTACCTTGAGCTCCCAACATGCTCCAGTCTTTATATATAATACAATACTGTGGCTGTCTGTTTGTCCGTCCAGAATTTTAAATCACCCGTAGCTCGTAAACCGTTTGAAGTATTGACCTGAAATTTGGTACACATATACTACATGACATCTACTATCAGTTTTCGGGGTGATGATTGACCTCCAAGGTTATTTCTATTTTTGCTTTTATTTTATTTTATTGTAGAATTAACTCTTGGCAGTGGCCAGCAGGGCGGCCATGCTGCGCATGCGTATGGGCAGCGTTCTTCATCCCTACCACCTTCGCCGTCACTTCCCCTACCTCTTCATATCTTAAATCATTCTTGAGCCGGATTGAAGACTTAAGTGCCAGCTTAAGTGAAAAATTAAACAAAGCGTACTAAGTAATTGCAACATAAACACTGACTTAATCAGTTTTAACGTGAAAAGATGCCAATGAAAGAAGAGAAGAAGCGGGCCGCTAGGTTGGAGAAAAGAAGAGCTGCTCAGGAAGGAATAAGCACATCAACCTCTGTGCAAACGAATGCTAAACATACAGAGAAAGAGGATGAAAATTAGGAATGCTCAAGTCAAGTGGATTCACTGGACGTTGTTGTGCAGTGCGCCATTATCGGTAACATATATATTATGTTTCTAATCTAAGAGCATGCTCCCAAACTCTGACTAGTGTGCCAGTAGCATTCATATACAGTAGAAGAAAAAAAAAAGCGCTGGCTTCATTAATTAAGAAGTGCTTCTGCAACACTCCAGACTATTGTTGTAGCACCTCAGGGTACTCTGGCACCCTGGTTGAAAACTACTGGTCTAAAGCAATAACTTTAGTAGAGTCCCAGAAACTAAACAAAGCCCAAAGAAATGTAATTTACTGTCCTGTGTCAGTAACCATTAATATTTATCCCTTTGAATGTCCCAGTATCAGTGGAGATATATTTTTTTAACATTAATGGTAATAATGGGTAATAAGGGTAAACTAAGCTAGCAGGTTGATCATTTTATAGCTTCCAGGGCACTATACCCAAACATGTCACCTCCTAGTATTATCTTATTTATTAAATTCAAGAAGTGACTCTCATTTTGTCTTTGCAATGGGCATATGATTATATACATTATGTTCTAATAAAGACATAAGTAACTGATTCATCTATAGATCATAAGGGGGATCTTGAAATCAACCCAAAATGTAACAGAAAGCCTATGTAGAAACTTGAGGACCGAAGTTAAGTAGTACTTTGCATTTTATTAGCACTCCAGTCTGTTAATATAACAGTTTGAACTTCCGGTGAATAAATCATGGCAGTAGTCATTTTGCATGTAATGTAATGTAACCTGCCTACTGCAGTGGTTCTCGGACATGGTCCTGATGGACCTCCTGGGACTTCAAGGTTTGGTTCCAACCAACTTCAGTTTTATATTGGACTCCTGGCCTTATAAAGCAAGCTGTTTCAATGTTTTGGGGTCATACCAGAAGTTGCCAAACTAAAAGTTTACATACACTTTATAATTTGGTGGGTTTTTAAAATTGTTTTTAAGATTTTCATCATAATGATTTTCATTCTGATTATCCAGGTGTTCTGCTTATTTAACCTATTATTTACTAATGGGCACTTTAGTGGGTCTGATGTTGAAGCTGCTGTAGCCTTTAATCATTTAGTGTCACTTATTCCGAGTGTCTGCTCAGCTCATTGTTAATTGACATTATTAGAAGAAAATTAAGGGAGTGAACTACACAAAAAATATGCAAATTAATTGGAAAACAACAAAAAAGAATTAAGTGTGTAAGTGTAATATACATGTAACTATAGCTAAAAATACAAATAATTCCATATGTATTATAAATATAAAAAATGGATTGCTGTGCTTTTCTGAATGCCAAATAAGAAAAGATAAAAAGACCACCTATCTATCTATCTATCTATCTATCTATCTATCTATCTATCTATCTATCTATCTATCTATCTATCTATCTATCTATCTATCTATCTATCGTGGCGAGTGGCTGGGGGTGGTACCCAGCTGGGACACCTGGAAGGACTGGGAGAGGGATTACACATCCTCCGGACCATGAGAGGGCAGCCTGGTTGGTATGGGGGCCACGGGAATGGAACATGGAAGCTCAACCCTATAGGGGCCTGTGGTCACTGCCATGGGGTGCCCAGACTCCTGAGAAGCCCTGGACGTCAGCACTTCCGCCATACCCGGAGGTGCTGGTGGAAAGAATACCAGGGACACCCGGAGTTTATCCGGGTGCTCATGTGGCACTTCCGCCACACCAGGAAGTGCTGCCGGAAGCTCATCTGGAGGAACCAGGAGCACATCCGGGTAGATTTAAAAGGGGCCACCTCCCTCCATTCGTCAGCTGGAGTCAGGTGGAAGAGGACGAAGCTCAGAGGAGAGGAGTGGAGGCGGTGAAGAGAGGACAGGAGCTTAAGAGGCCTGGACTAAGGGTGTGTGGTGCAGGGGCACTAGATTGTTTACAAAATACTTTATTTTAAATATTGTAAATAAAACGTGTGTGGTGGACTGAGAATGATGTTTGTCTGTCTGTGTCAAGGTTGGTTCCCACACTATCTATCTATCTTTAGTTCATTAGTGTCTGTCTACCACAGCTCCTCCATATTGTTGAATGGAAGCAACAACTTTTTGGCTCTCTCAGCTTTCTGTACTATAATATTTAAAACTGGCACCAGTCACTTGGTCATTGCTTATAAAGATCAACTTTGCTGTGGTTTATGTTTTCTGTTTTACCATATTTTTGTAATGTTTTGTGAAGTTTTTCTTATTTTATTTCTACAGTTTTTCACTTTACCCAGCCCATTTCTACTAATTTTTGGTCAGCATCATGATGTTATTTTTGGTAGATGGTAATGGATGTGGGATGCCTTTATTGTTACATAACAACAATAAAATATTTCAACAGCAAACTGTCAAATTTTGGATTTATAATTTACTTTCTTAAGAATAATTAGTATTTTGTTCTTTTTAAAAATTGTCATAAAATATGCCCTTTTATTTTCAAAACTAATTGTACTGTTAGTATCTATTTAATTTTATCATATGAGGAGTGAAGAACATGGGGGAGAAATATGTGCCTTGATAAGTTCAGTACACAGTTTTATTGAACAAAGTCAAAAAGAAACCAATTTATCAGAACAGCAAGCAATTAATAAATGAAATAAACACACACGGAACCCTTCACCAGCCTCTCCTAACCTGTCCCATGCCACACTACTAGGAGCTCTGCATTGAAAACTGACCACCTTCTGCACTTGACCATCACAAGGCAACTGTTCAATGATCTGCGGACCTACTGTAATATGGTGACATTATGAGACAGTTCTCTAACCCTGTTTTTATTTTTTATTTTTCTCAGTATGTATGAGTTTCTATTCATTAAAGCTGGTGCCCCTTTTCATCAATACTCTGGTGTAAAGAGGTCCTTGTTCCTAATCTTTCCTTAGGTACAAATATTCAGTACCTCCAATATATGTACTCAATATAAAATATTCAGTGTGTAGAAAACCTCAGTGTTGTCCTCCTGTAATTTATTTCTGAAAGTGTTGGCACCGTAATGTCCTCTTCATGCCATACTTGCATTGAGGATCCTGTTTTCTGTTTAGAAGATAAGCAATGGAGAACCTTAGGGGTTCAAATATGGAGTCCTAGTATGAACATGTAGTTAAATATTTCCTTTAACTGTATTAAGAATTTCACATAAACTCTGTTATCTCTTTTTCAGGTTATGTCTAAAGGTGTCATTGTCCTCAGTGGACGAGTTGAAATCATTTTGGGCAACGAAAAAGGTTAGACAATGAATGATGTTTTTGGAGTAATGTTTATCCTAGATCTTGTTCTACAGGAAAACCTGGACAGAGTTACTTGATAAAGTAACTGGGAAAAAAGATGTAGTCAAAAACTAAAAGTACTTGGAAGCCAGAAGATCAGACAAACTGTAACCAGTACCAAAAACTGACGTAAAAATGAACTCAAATACTAGCACAAGTCCATCCATTATCCAACCCTCTATATTCTAACTACAGGGTCACGGGGTTGCTGGAGCCAATCCCAGCCAACACAGGGCGCAAGGCAGGAAACAAACCCCGGGCAGGGTTCCAGCCCACCGCAGCTAGCACAAGTCAAAACCAGGAAATGTTTCAGAAAATGATTTGTAAAATAAAAGAATGATAGACACAAGAGTTATGGAATCAATCAACTGGATAGGAAACTGAAATTTCCAAGCAGGTTAATTAGTCAGAGAGCACAACCTCCAAAGGTACACCTCAAGGAGTGACCTTAGATACAGGAGCACAAGATAGCATCAACCATAACTACCCAGAATGGTGGTGATAATGGTAGAAAAAAACTAATGTAAGAATCATAATCTATGACCTTAAACATCCACAGTTAGAATGTCAAAATCCTCAAAACGATCAAGGGGAAGGCAGAAAACATTTAAGCAAAATAGCCCATTATAACAAATGTCAACTTCTGATTTTTTACATGTTTGTTTGCTTTTTTGTACACTGCATCAGCATTGGCCTTATATATTCCTTCCTTTTTTATCACAATTATGATCAGGGTATGAGCTGAAATTGGTGCCCTGCACAGCAGGACCTGTAGATATGGAGGTTCCCCATCTTGCCAGGATTCTAATCCATTGCAATAAGTCATTGCTTTAGAGGTTCAAGAACAACTCAAAGATTAAAGTTTATCACTGTAACTCAGAGTGGTTATTTTTAGTTAATTTGCTCTTCTAGGTAAATATTAGACCTTGTTAAAGCAGTTACTCATCCTCATTTTCTCCTAAACAAGAGAAACACTGAAATACTGGTTCAGGCTTTCGTTACCCCCCAATATATTTGTTGTAGTTCTCTGTTCACTGGTCTACCAGCTAAAATGCTCAATGGACACCAGTCTATTCAGAATTCAGCTTCAAGAGGTACTGAATTACACTAGGTTTACATGGCACATTGCTCCAGAACTTTATCGGTTACTTTGGCTACCATTGTCTTTGCGTATTCAACACAAACGTCTACTCATGCATGCTCAGCCCTCCACTATGTCATCCTCCACATGTACTCAGATCTTCTGGCACTAGACTGCTGGTTGCCCCCCAAACTAATCTATCTATGTGTGAAGGCAGGTCTTTCAATGCCATGGCCCACCCAAATTTTTGAATCATTACCACAATGTATTTGAGACTGCTATCCCTATCTTCTATAACAACTAAATTCAAAAGTTTCCTTGTCGGTCAGTCTTTGTCTTAACTCTTAGTTCCCGTAAATTTCTATTCTTCTTCTTGTGTAGTTTATTTTAATGTTTTTGTGATATGTTTTGCTACCTTTATTTTTATTCTGATGTTGTTATTTTATTGGTAGTTTTGTGTTTTATTGTCCTATTATTAATACTACTGTTTGTAGGGCGACCTTGACTTTGAGAAAGTTGATACTTGTATATAAATAAAACTCATTATTATTTTTGAGGCAGCCATGTGACCCTGAGGAAATAGCCTGCCTGTGATTTACAGTAGTTCTTCTAATTTATTGTATGCTTCATCTGCTTCAGGGGCTTTGATGTAAGCGTTATCACTGAAATGTGCTGTATGTAGACCACTCTATCATGTATTCTTGATTAAAGAGCTACCTGTATCATTCCAGAGTCAAAGGGGGATTTCTTCATCACAGTTCCTGTGACTATGAGCATGTCACCTGCTTTTAAAGTGCTTGTGTACAGTGTTTTGCCAAATGGGGAAATGATTGCACACAAGAGCCGTTTTAAAGTCAACAAATGTTTTGCAAATAAGGTAAACTGCTAATTTTATTAATCCTTTTTGAAGCAAGGCCTTAAAGCCCATTTTTATTAAGCATCATCAAAGCTTCTTTAGCCCTTAGAGAATTTTAGTGTTTGCTGTTACTGTAAAAATATCCTCCAACTTCAAATTGAAGAAATTGTCATTTTATTATTATTTTTTAATGTTTAGAAAATCTCAGTATATTATGTATAGTCTCAATAAATCCAATTGTGAGCACAATTTGTACCTCTGTAAATGTCCTACGATGTGTCCAAATTTCTACATCTGCAGTAATTTTTGCCACCAGTCCCAAACTTTCAAGATCCCAACTGCCCCCCCCACCATCTGAAGGGGGATATGGATCTAAGGACAAAAAAATTTAAAAAAAGCTTAACCTTTTGTAGCAGAAAGAGATAAGCAGGAAGAGTATCACAAACAATGATCAAAGTTAGCCCCGGATCCAGGTCTTAAATGCAAACAGGTAAAGATTACGTGCCTCGGTAATCACTGCAACACTGGCATTGTTGGAGAAAGATGACAATTTCTAATGTAATTGCCATAGAATGTTATGTGTTAGCAGTATAATAAGCAGTGATGTAATACTATTAGTGGCATAGAGGTGTGGTAGTTAGTGGTGCTGCTTTAATATCTGTTAATAAGACTATGTAAAATGATGCTTTAATGACTAACTCTTTGATGGGCATTCTCTCCTTGGTTACTATTTAAAGATGTCTCTTGTATGCTTTATTATATGAAATACAGATTCTGTATGTGTACCTTAATCAGATACTGTTATTGAACAACTGTTCAATAAGTTGTTTTTAGTGTTTAGAGAAACTTGAAAGGTCTGCAATTAGGTTCGATAGGACTCCACTTTATTACTGAAGGCAGTTGGTCTTCACATTACAGTTTGGTTCGGTTGTCTAATATGTTGGCTTTTTTTGTATATTGTAGTCTATGCCAACAGTAAAGTTACAGTTGGGGAGGATCTTAAAGAAAATTACAAAAAAAATGGTAAAAACTATAAATGGTACAGAAGGCTGACAGAAAGTTTCTATTCTAGGCTGTTCTAGAATATGATATCTCAATATAGTTTAGCTGCATCTTTCCGCAGAAAATTAGTGAGATACAGAGGTTCACTCAAACAGAACCCTACTTTTTCTAGTGTATATATCCATGTTTTAGGTCCAAATAACCTGTGAGTATATCATGAATCCTCAAGAGTAACCAGTTTTGGTGTTATTTCCTTTTTCAGGTGGAACTTCGCTTTTCAGATCCTCAAGAGCTTCCAGCAGAAGAAACTACACTTCACCTAAGAGCCTCCCCTGGATCTCTATGTGCACTGCGCTCCATTGATCGAGGCATATTATTACTTGGCCATGCGCCTGAACTAACAGCAGATCTGGTAAGTTACATTCAAAGTACAGAACCTAATTTAAAGTACATTCTTTTGACCAATATATTTGCTAAACATAGATAATAAAATTCTAACCAAGTCTCTCACAAATAGATTTGAGACACTGTTTGTCTTTGATATTTTAAACAATATTATTGAGTTTGCCAAAGGTAGACAATTACTATTAAATCTCTGTTTAACATAATATTTACAACATCTGAATCAGAATCCCCTGTATTCTTGCTCTTATTGGATGTAGGAAAAATATCTGATGCTGTTTGATGGAACTTGACATGAATGGATTTCATAATTTTTCTGTCTATATTTTTTCTGTTTTCAAACTTCCTTTTACTCATGAGTAGTTTTGAACACACCAAATTCATTTCTGCATTTGTATTTCTTATAAGAATAATATTTAGCAGTGTTGATTTTGGTTAGCATATTTTTCAACATCATCTTGCTTTTGAAGAAACAAACATTTTCCACATTCATTGTGCACTTTTGCTAGAGAGGTTGCCACCATTGGATGACTGCAAGTCATAACCTGTGACATCATAACGTCAACAGTACAAAGATCTGCACCTCTCACTTTCTGGTATCTAAGTTTATATAAAAACAATACACTCTTCATTGGTATTTGAATTCATGTTTGATTTTCTGGTTCAAATAATTATTTTTCTGTCTTCAATTTTTGTGAATACATAGGACAGACTTTTGCTTATTGGAATTAGGCTTGAATGTTGTTTGCTGTATTCATCTTCCAGGTGAAATTTTCCTCTTTATCCGTTTCACCACAGATATTATACAATTGGAACTACTATACAATAAATAACATAAATTTGGGTTGGGTTTGGACTGTTATCTACATGCAGGCGTTAAAATACTAGAACCCAGAATCTTGGGTTTGTACTAATATTTGTACTAAAAAAATCAGATTTAATTATGACAACAATAAGGCAGTGAGATCAGGAGATAAGGAAGAAGGCTGCAAAGGCAAAAACACAAACAATGACCATATACACCAGTGCTGATAAACCAATCACACATTTTGACCCAAAAAATGCAATATCACTGCAAATAGCCACATTGTAAATTATTTTCTGTATGCGCATATACACACACTCTCAGAAGAATTTCCCATAGTCTACAGTGAGGGAAGACTATTTACATAGTTAAAAAAGCTGTTTTTCTTCATACCCTGCAAGAAGCTGCTTTTGACTCAGTAGGACGTCTAGGAGTCCTTGCTTTTTACAATCCTATTCACTCTCTCTCTCTTTCATGTGTTTCAGTAAGAACAGATCTGTGATTTCACATGATTCAGAGGTAAAACAAAAATGATTCCTACAAACACAAGTTGAATCAAGTGTTGACAGTGGCTTCATTGCTGTCCGTTTGACATTGAGATATTTCCATATCAGCACACTGCTCCAAAATTCAGGAGTGTATTCCCTCATAACATCTGTCATCCTCAAAAAGTCCAATCATCCCTCTATTTGAACTGTCACTAAAGGGAATTTAAGTCAATCTGATCCAACAGTGAAAAGGTCAGTGAGAAATGTAATCTGTGATCTTTTCAGATGTAGATCCTGTATGTTTTTGCTTCTCTTCCAAGAACTGTTTTATTGCATCCAAAAGTTCAACAAACAAGAAAGCAATTTTCCTTTTGAAATCCACCTTGCAGTGCAGTGTTGTGGCAGATCTCTGGGAAAGTCTTTATACTCTTCAATAAGCTCAGCAGTATGATTTTTGAACTGTCTGTGATTGACAGCATGTGTATGAATAAAACTGACAATCTCTAACGTGGGTGTTATGACTCCGGGTGCTATTGATGGATGATGCAGTGTAAAGTCAAAAATTCTGGAAACCTCACATCAGCTTTACACAGTCCCACAAGGCCATGCACAAATCCAAGCATATTGCTGTGAGATTTCATAATTTAATATTTGCTTTCTCAAAAACACTTATCAGTTTCTCTTTTATGTTAATACCATAGGCCCTGTCTTTTAATGCAACAATTTAATTGTAATTCTTCTTTTACTACACAATCTTCTGAAACAAACCTTCCAAAATTGCAAACTGTGGCTTGTCATGAACATCCCAAGACTCTTCCAAAGTAAGGCCAAAATACTGTAATTTCTCTAGATCAGTAAACAATTGTGTTTTAGTTGCATTATGTATGTCAGATATTCTGTGTTCAACTGTGTGTGTCGTGATAGAGATATGATACCAATCACTTTAAATTGTTATTTTCTGGGAAAAAAGATAGCAATGACATAGTTAATGCACCTTTTCACAAATTCACCTCATAGTACAGCTTTTTTAGCACAGGTGACATTCCATGCCAGTTGATCCAAAGGAAGTGTTACCATCTCAGAGAGCTTGCTAAGTCTTTAAAAGAACTAGATCTGTCTTAATGACTTTGTTTCAAATTATTTAGCTTGTTTTTGCAAAGTTCAGAACCTCTGTGAAATTCCCAATTGACATTAGTATGACATTAGGTGTGTGCTTGGTGTGTGTGTGTGTGTGCGCGCCCTGCAGTGGGTTAGTGCCCTGCCCGGGGTTTGTTTCCTGCCTTGCACCCTGTGTTGGCTGGGATTGGCTCCAGCAGACCCCCGTGACCCTGTAGTTAGGATATAGCGGGTTGGATAATGGATGAATGGATGACGTTAGGAGAAATCATGTTGCAGGTTTAAGCTTTAAAATGTGACATTGAAGTCTAGAATATTAAGAAATATGACTTTCAAATATGGTCCACAAAAAAAAAACATAAATCCTCCTACTCTGCTAAAAAAGTTCATTGTTCATCTTCCTAATTATGCTTAGCTTTTGGCTTTACACTTCCTTCATCCTACCATGACATTTTAAATCACTGATTGACAATGATCATAATGAAAGTCTATGGAAATCAAGATGATAACAAGATTTTGTTACCTTTTCACCTGAAATCAGTACTCATATTTAGGCACAAATTTAAATGCATAATGAAAGCTACAAACATGCAAACAAAGTTATAATTAAAAATGAAATAATGAAAATATGATTTTAAATGGAGTGATGCATACTATATATACAAACAAAGAACCACAAGTGACTCACAATCCTCTGTTTGATTACTTATGGTATACACAATAGAGACAGTAAGTAGTCCTCATGATAAAATCTTTTTGGAAGTACCTTACATCTGTCTCTAAGAAAAAGGAGAACACACAGGAGGCAGGGCAGAGCGGTGATGAGGTCTAAATCGGACCGGAGGTCAGAAACACAGGAAGTCAGAAAGGGAATCCAATGCTGAAGCTAAACAGTCAAGAAACAAAACAATGTTCCTTTCAATATCATTTTTTTAGCTGCTCCTAACTGAAACATTAAAGACTAGGGGGCTTTGCCCCCTGCTCGCTTCGCTTGCCAACCCCTGTACTGGGTTAATCGGATATACAATTAAAATTTTTTTTTTCTTTGGAATTGTTTCAATTTCATCATTTGCACTTTTACTTTAAAGCTTCATGAACCCTTGCACCCTCAGACACCAAAACAATATTTTTCCCAGACGCTTAGCCACCCTGCCTCCCAACTCAGCTCATCGTCTGGGAGCCCCACAGATAATGACACGGGTCATAGGGCATGAAGAATTCTTGGTCCTCCCTGCAGCTCCCTCTCGTGGCCCCATGGCATCCAGCAGGGCGGTGTGACAACACTCGAGCAAACTTGGGGGCGGTGTACCTCCTGTCTCCCGGGGACATTGGCGCCACTCGTGATATATGCCCGTGAGTGAATATTGTTTCTGTTTCTCTAATAAATAATCCGACTTTTTCTAATGTTTGTCCCTGTGATTTATTGATTGTCATAGCACAAAAAGCTATTCTCACGCCATGACGAACAAACTGTAAACATTTTAATATTCTGTCCACAGTAAAATGGCATATCACGATCTCCTTTGGTGTCCAATAATGTAATGCACAAAGCACCCTCTACTCCCAAATATTCCAATAAACAATGGACAAATCCTCCACTCCCAGACGCTTAGCCACCCTGCCTCCCAACTCAGCTCATTACCTTTTATATTCCCTGACCCGGAGGTGTTCCTTCCCAACAGTCCACAAGCCAGGGTAAATAATGTTTCTCACCCCGAAAACTTCCGGGTCATAGGGCATGAAGAATGCAGCTCCCTCTCGTGGCCCCATGGCATCCAGCCGTGATCCATAATGCCCTGCTGGTCTTCTGGGGATCCATGCAAGGAGGGCTCCACCTGGCGGCTTGGGGGTATTGGCCGGGGTACATGGCCGGCCATATCTTACAGTGTGTAATGTTATTCACGGAATATATACATTACCTTTCTTTTTGCCTATTAAAATTTGCATCGCTTCTCCGTGATCATAAATATACACCTGACTTGTATTCTTTGAAATTCAACTTGTCGTTGCTTTAACTATTGTGGGACCACAGATTCTCATAGCGTACGGTCTATTATTGTGTAAATCCAAGTTTTGTGCATTGAATGATGCAAATGCAAAAAGACTTTGTTGTCTACTCTTTGCCTTTTATTTCTGATCTTGATTTGTCCTACTCTTTTTTCAATTACACCTGGTTCTGATGATTACAATGATCCCTCCTCAATCGTGGGGGTTGCGTTCCAGAACCCTCCTCAAAAGGTGAAAATCTGCAAAGTTAAAACCATACGTTTATATTGTTATTTTTATATTGTCACACTTGGGTCACAGATTTGCACAGAAACACAGGAGGTTGTAGAGATAGTGACTTTAAAACACTGCAAACAAACATTTGTCTCTTTTTCAAGAGTTTAAACTGTGCTCCATGACAAGACAGAGATGACAGTTCCCTCTCACCATTAAAAGAATGCAAATATATCTTCCTCTTCAAAGGAGTGCACATCAGGAGCAGAGAATATCTGAGAGAGTGTGAGAGAGACAGAGAGGGAAAATCAAACAATCAAAAATCAATAAGTGCTGTTCGGACTTTTAAGTATGCAAAGCACCGCGACAAAGCAGCCGCATGGAAAGCAGCAATGTGAAGGTAGTCTTTCAGCATTTTTTAGAGGAGTGTCTGTATCCTTTAGGCCAGTGTGCGAACAGCCCCTCTGTCAGGACCAGAGAATGTCAGAGAGAGAGAGAGAAAAAAGCAAACAATCAAAAATCAATACGTGCTGTTCTGGCTTTTAAGTATGCAAAGCAGCGTGTGGGAGGCATATCCTATATCATTGAGGAGTTGTATTTAATACGTAATACATGCTCTGATTTGGTAGCTTCTCAGCCATCCGCCAATAGCGTCCCTTGTTACTTACTTAACAATCACTGACTTCGTAACCCCAAACACAACTTTCTAGCACCCTGTCCAATCCCTCATCCCCCACGTCTCCCCACCGCATCATTCAATACCCCGCTATCAGTCTTCCGTGTTGTACTCCACCCTCTGACCGAACAGTCACTTAAAACCAAAAAGGCCGCAACCTGGCTGGGACGCTGCAATACTTTTGAATTTTACTGGTTTCATAATCTCTTATCTGCCTTTTTTTCTCTCCAACGCCTTTGAGTCTCTATTCTCCGTATTGTCCTTATACGCTTTATATGTGTTGAGAGCATAGCATCTGTGTGCACTACATGCTTTTACACGACTGACTGTTTTTTGATAGCTGTGCTCTTATATGATATCTTTTGTAAGTAGGGCGTGTCTTGCAAGAATCTCATGTTCCACGTCCCCGCGAGACGGCACTGGGGCAGTCTCTTGGCACCAACTCTCATGTTTACAGTCCCCGCAAGACGCTCCATGGCCAGTCTCTTTTGTCTCGCGGGTCTTTTAAATATCTTTCGATATTGCTTTTGCTTTCCAGGATTTCTTTTTATAATACAATAATTATAATTGTTAATTGAGATAATCAAATACTGTATATGGATGTCAGGTGCAGTGCACTACCATCTTTTATGGTTGTAGTATGATGAATCAGCTTGTGACATGTCCATCATACAAGGTATAAAATCCTAGACACAAATAGATGAACATACACAGGCTTGGTCCGCAATAGAAGTAAAATCCTGAAGTACTTCTTTATATTCCCTGCTTAGTGCCCCAATAAATGCAAGTTATCGCCAATATAATAATAACCCAATTGTGCTTCACTCACTCATAACATGGAACCAATGTGGAAAGAATTTTAAGATGGAGAATTTTTTATCTGTGGCACCTCTGCAAGAGAAGCACCTTTTTCAACCCTCGCAAACATAGGCAGTTTTTAATATCTGGAAAAGATTTGGGATTAAATTGCTTAGAGATCTTTATATAGAAAACATCATTGCATCCTATGAACAATTACCTTCCAAATTTAACTTTCCAGCTACACATTTCTTTCACTATCTTCAAATTAGGAACTTTGTTAAATAGAACCTGCCAAATTTTCCTCATCTCGCATCCTCCTCCATGCTGGAAAAAATATTGCTCAATTTCAAGGACTTAGACAGCATCTCTAAAATATATAAAATTATTTTACAGTCCCTCCCTTTCAAAGATCCAAGAGGACAATGGGAAAACGATCTCTTAATCAATATATCAGAAAAGGAGTGGAAGGTAGCAATGCAGAGAATTCACTGGAGCGGCATATGTGCAAAGCAAACAATTATATCAAAATTATATATCGAGCATTAAAATTGTCCAAAAAGTTTCCAGGGCAAGATCCAACCTGCGAACGCTGCAATCGAGTCCCAGCCTCACTGGGTCACATGTTTTGGGCCTGCACCAAATTAACATCATTTTGGACCAAAATGTTTAAGTGCCTTTCAGACAGCCTTGGTGCCTCAATCCCTCCTAACCCATTAACAGCTGTGTTTGGTGTTCTTCCAGATGAGTTTAAAGTGGAGATGGACAAACAAATTGTGATTGCATTCACTACACTTTTGGCACTCAGACTTATTTTGCTAAACTGGAAGAATCCTAACTCTCCTCTTTTAAGTCAGTGGGAAACCGATGTGTTATACTATTTGAAATTGGAAAAAATGAAATTCTCAGTTAGAGGATCTGTACAGAACTTTTTCAAAACCTGGCAGGATCTAATCAATAGTATTTTAGAATAAGCTCTTAAAGCACCAAAGAAGCAGTTCTCTCCGTATTTGTTTCTCTTCTCCATTCATCTGTATTGGCCTATTAAACTAATCAATTTATGTACAGTATTTTTACAAGCTTTATGTTTTACTCCGTTGGCCATGCTCTCTTTCTCAAGGGTGGGGTACGATTTGTTTTCAATCCTATTTTTTGTAAAAATTGATCTATTTGTATTGAATAATTACAATAAAATTAATAAAATATCAATAAAAAGAAAAACATGCATAGTAATGGTAAACATGATGACAAGCCTACAAAACCAGAGTACAAAATGGTATCTTCAGAATAATAATAAAGTAATGCTAGTATTAATATATACCAAGCTGAAAATTTAAAAAAAAAAAAAGCTATGATTACAACCAGTGCTGTTCATGAACATGCTAAATGAGCAACTTTTCAGTAAACATGCTTGTATTTCTGAATGACTGGTGCTCAAGCAACAGAAGTAGGAATAATAGGCAAAAATTAATAACGCAGCAGGTATCTGGCATGGCTAGCGCTAGCAATCAAATAACACTGTCACTGGTACTGCTGAAGTTAGTTTGTATGAACATTTGAAGGACTTGTATGAACAAAACTATATGCAAAAAAACATACACTTTTTATGCAAATTGTGCCCACTTGGTCTGAAAGATCAAATCCAAACATCAGTCACATATGCAGTGAATTTGAAACAACACATTGAGTTGAAGCAATCGACCAGTCTAGGTAAATATCTGTGAGTGAGACAAGAAAGCATTATTATTATTAATAACATTTTAGATTAAGCTCTTAAAGCACGGAGGAAGCAGATTCTCTCCCTGTTTCTTTTTCTTCGCCATTTATCTTTATCCAGTTATTAATTCATCGATATATTTTACTAGCTTTAAGTTTTACTCTGTTGGCCATGCCCTCTGTCTCAGGGGTGGGGGCTGATTTGTTTTCAATCCTATTTTTGTAAAAATTGATCTGTTTATATGGAATGTTGTGCAATTACAATAAAATCAATAAATTAAAAAAAAAGAAAGCATTAACAAAGCCTTAACAAACCTTTGCTTATGTTTCCATTGACTGGTTCTTTATTCTTAGAGCTTTGGCCTGTGTTGGTTCTTGACATAATTTTGTTCATGCAGGTTAAATAAAATTACATTTGCAGCTACTATATACCTTTAGTGCACCACGTTCACTACATAATAAAAAATTGGTAACACTTTAGTTAAGGTACTGCAAAATAATACTAATTTACTCTTACGTTGCAAGATCATCACAAAGGCTTCTTAGGATCTTTATAAGACTCTCAAAGCATCCATAAAGTGTTTATTGATTTTTACAATGAGACCTTTTAACAAAACCTCACTTGGAGGTGGTCTGAGGTGTCTTAACTGTAACACATTTCTCTTGATATTTAGTATAAGACTTGTGAAGCCTTCATATTAACAAGTTATTTTCCCATCATTTCTAATTGCCACACAGCACAGACATTAATAACCTATCTACTGATGTTTTATAAGCATTATAAAGGCCAAAAGATGCCTTTGCTAAGGTCTTGTTACATATGAGTAATTGAGTTGTTCTGCTTTATGATACATTAAGTGGTATAACATATACTTGCCTTCTGTCAGTGATTCTACAGTATAGTAGTATACAGTTATTCATTTACTTTATGAAGTGGCAGTGATTGGGGGCTGGGGATGGATGGGTAGGAGATGGTTCGACTGAAAAAGGATAGCACAGAGCAGCTAGTTTTAAAAAATAAAAGAAATAAAGAAATGCACATGAATTACTTCAGTTTTGGGACTGTGAACTTAGTTCAAAATTTTAAATTGTGAACCCTGAACATGAACTTGTTAATTTTAATCTGCCTGAACTGAACTTTGAGCTAGCTCATATTAAGTGTGAATATGCACAACAGGGATTACAACAACACTAGTTTCAAAACACCTTTGGAAAAAAAATGGTTTATTTTTATAACATATATCTTTGGTATTCCAAACTCAATCTTAACATGGAGAAAATTGTGTTTAAAGGCCATCGTCCAAGATGTAAGTCCCTGTTTATGGATATCTTAACAGTGATCTTGTTAACATCAAAACTGCATTTCAATAAAATTCAAGTCTGCCCATCTTTTCATAAACATATTTAGAGATGTCTCTAGGTAATTATTAATTAAATTCATTTTAAAAACAGTTTTTGACGTTTTAACATCTAGAACATTGGTCCTGTTTATTAATAGCCATTGTTTCTTTCAAGCAGCAATATTTACGCTTCCAAACTAAACTATTGCAAATTTGATTAAGGTTATTTTTTGAAGTACATTTAATACGAGTGCAATGCATATTAACGAAGATGTATTTGGCTTTTGAACAAAGTACTGATGGGTCTCTTATTAATCATACATTTTTTATTTATGGTTTTTCCCATAATTGGAGCAAAATGTAACTTATTTTTTTCTACTGAACTTTACAAAACAATTCCTAAATATTTTACTATTTCTTTTACTGGGATGTATATATAGCTTCAATGTTTTACTGAAAAATATTACATTTTTGAATATTAAGATTTTTAAAAATCTAAAAATAATATCAAACTGTTACTTGAAATAGATCATTATAGTGTGCCCAATCCCAAATAAATTTGAAATTATTACAGATACATCTACCCTAGATAATGTCTAATTGTGATTCATTATTGTTTTGATGTACAGTAAACGTCCCTTAATTATACTTGTGAATATCACAGCAAATCATTTAAACATAGAATATGGTACCAGTGCTGGAGATACTCCAAGGACAAGATGCTACTGTCAATCACACACTTATAAGATAATCCTATATGTGTATTTTAGCTAAGCCCCTCTGTCCACTTTCAAAACCCAGCATGCCCTTTATTAAAATGTAAGTTGATTGCCATCCTGTGATCTGTCTACATATCTAGAATTCATCCTCTTTTTAGTGAGAGCATCTCATGTATGTTTTTACAGCTTTTTGAAACACCATTATTGTTATGCTGTTCTATTCCTTATATTTTCCTTATTTTTTTCCCAGCATTGCAGTTTACCTATTTAAGGAGTGGTTGTAGAGTTTGTCCACTCCAACAAGTACTTGAGGGTCCACATTAATGACAGGTCGGACTGGTCTCATAACACAGAGGAACTATAAAAGAAAAAGCAGAGCAGGCGCTTCTTCCTTAGGAGGCTGTGTGCCATAAGTCAAGGATATTCCTGTGCAATTTTTCCATTATTCTAGTGTTATTCAGTGAAGTCCTTTATTTTCATCAGGAAAAATCTGTTAACCCTACTCTTTTTTTATGGTTTGACTTTCATGTGATATTATACTCGTCAGATGTTTATGGCTTTATGGGGAGTGTGAAGTCATCTCTTTACTTTATGAAAAAATAATAAGTCATGTAGATACATCCAGGATCCAGGGAAATTCTAAGGACAAGAGTTTTTAGTCTGAGAAGGGATTTGTTGAATTTCTGTAATGGACAAGCAGATCATTGACTAGTCAATGAAAGAAAGGCTGTGATGTTTGGCCTAACTTAGGAGCTAGTAGGGGAAGTGGCATCACAATATGCTGTTTAAACACCCAAAGAAGGCATCTGGAGACTGGAGAAATATGGATAAGGGGAGATGCATTCAGCAGGGTGTACATGCTCCCTGCTTAATTTTTGTTAGAGATTCCAGATTTCACTAAACCAAAGGTGTGTAGATATATATATATTGTGAACCCGGCCCGGACACAGACAGGCGGACATGTTGCTAAAACACCACCACACGTTTATTTACACTATATTTACAATACTGGTCACAAAGACCCCCAGTTCAAAGGTCACTCAGACCCCAGTCACGTGCACAAACACCCCAAACACAGTCCTGGCCTCACAATGCCTTGTCTTCAGCCGCCTCCACAGCTCCTCTGTGCTTCGTCCTTCCACCTCCCGACTCCAGCCTCAAATGAATGGAGACGGCCCCTTTTATATGGTTCCCGGATGAGCCCCAGGTGTTCCCGGCATTCCTCCTCTGACCACGCCCCAGCGTGGCGGAAGTGCCGGCTGTCCTCCCGGCTGCTCTCCGGGCGCCGTCATAAATCTTCCCCCCAGCACTTCCACCACACCAGGTAACAGGTCCCCAAGGCATTGGGGCGCCTCCTGGCGGTGACCACGGGCCCCTACAGGGTAGGGCTTCCATGCCCTGTACCCGTGGCCCCCAAAGCAACCCGGAAGGCAACCCCCACATGATTCAGGGTGGGTGCAGACCCACATCCGGTCCTTCCTGTCGTCCCGGCCGGGTCATGGCCCCTGGCATCCCTGACAATATATATCTATACTAATAAAAGCCAAAGCCCTCACTGACTCACTCACTCACTGACTCATCACTAATTCTCCAACTTCCCGTGTAGCTAGAAAGCTGAAATTTGGCAGGCTTATTCCTTACAGCTTACTTACAAAAGTTAAGCAGGTTTCATTTCGAAATTCTACACGTAACGGTCATAACGGTCAATAACGGTCGATAACGTCCGCCATGTTGAACTTTCTTACTTATGGCCCCATCTTCACGAAATTTGGTAGGCGGCTTCCCTGCGCTAACCGAAACAAATGTACATACTTATTTCGGTGGTATAACGCCACTGTCAGCCGCCATATTGAACTTTCCAACGTCACTAATTCTACAACTTCCCGTGTAGGTAGACGGCTGAAATTTGGCAGGCTCATTCCTTACAGCTTACTTACAAAAGTTAAGCAGATTTCATTTCGAAATTCTACGCGTAACGGTCATAACGGTGAACAACGTCCGCCATTTTGAACTTTATTTACGGCCCCACCTTCACGAAATTTGGTAGGTGGCTTCCCTGAGTTGACCAAAACCAATGTACGTACCTATTTCGGTGGTATTATGCCACTGTCAGCCGCCATATTGAACTTTCAACGTCACTAATTCTCCAACTTCCCATGTAGGTAGAAGGCTGAAATTTGGCAGGCTCATTCCTTACAGCTTACTTACAAAAGTTAAGCAGGTTTCATTTCGAAATTCTACACGTAATGGTCATAACGGTCAACAACATCCGCCATGTTGAACTTTCTTATTTATGGCCTGATCTTCTCGAAATTTGATAGGCGGCTTCCCTGCACTAACCGAAACAAATGTACATACTTATTTCGGTGGTATGATGCCACTGTCGGCCGCCATATTGAACTTTTCAACAGTTTTTGTTTCTTATGGGCCCATCTTCACGAAATTTTGTACACGGGTTCTCAACGCTAACTGAATCCTACTTACGTACATATATACGTCCATAGCCTGCAGCTCGGTCACCGTGTGAGGTGGCGTTGGGTCCCCCATCCCAATGCCTCCCATGTTGTTGGCTACCTGCCTATATAAGACCGTCCGTTGCTCCGGTCTCTACATTCCCTTCCTTGCTTCGCCACGGGATTCAAGTCTCCCTACTGATAACTACAGCTTTTTTGTTTAATCCACGGCTTCTCCGCTGTTTTATTGTTTGTTTATTACAATTATAGTTATTGTATAGGTATTTTACACTTACTTTACATTGCTCAGGTACCCATTTCCTTTATCATTCCAACCCCCATTAACATGTCTATCGAGGTGATCACCATCGATCAAAGAACTGTCACTTACCGAGTGGTTTCCATGCCTGGAGATGGCACCTACCTTTTCCATTGTCTTTGTTACATATTGCACGGCCATATCAGGCTCACTCTTGATATCCGGAGGAACATTGTGTCTTATGTATTGAATGACTGGGACAGGTTTAAGGTGTGGACTGATGACGGTACAGGAGATAATTATACTACACAGGAGCACTAGAAGAGTGAAATGCTTATGCCCTTCATCTATGGTTCTGCATGTGAGTTGATGGCTGCTGCTGAATTGTTTGGTTGTCGCTTTCAAGTGTACCGAAATGGACAAATATTTTACACCTTTCGACAACCGCCGATGCCTCTTAAACATCTTAGATTCACAGGTGACGATTTCAGTAGTGGACACTTTGATGTTTATGAATGTTTAAACTCTCAAAAGCTGGATGTGATTTTATCAATTAAACCGGTTGTGTGCTTACAACGCTTGACAGATGCCGAATGTCACTTCAACACAACAAATCCTGCAAATACTGTCGTAATTGAAACAAACCATGAAACTCAAACCGATTATGACAGCAGCAATCCAAGCTGTGAAATTTGAGACAAGATTATTGTTCACATGGCCAACTGTAAGTTGCATGCTCAAGAGTAAGCTCAGCGCACAGCTTGGTCATGTTACAACCGGAGGGCCGAACTGACAACATGGTATACAAAGAGATCCTTAACAAATAATTATTGGCATATTTTCCCTCAGTTTAAAAAGGTTAAATTTTCTTCTTAATAAAAATTTTAATACAGTACTTCGCCGCTGCGAAGTGCGGGTATTTTGCTATATATATATATATATATATATAGTGGAACAGGACCCGGACACAGACAGACGGACATTGTTCGTTCACCCAACACACGTTTATTAAGACCACCACTGTATACAATATGTACAAACTTTAATGAATGTCCTAGTGCTTCCAGCACCGATCCCTCAAAAGTCCGGGCCTTTCACAGTCTTTTGTGCCTTTCTTCTGGCCGCCTCATTTTATATCAACCCGGATGGGCTCCAGCTGCTTCCCAGCACTCCTCCATGGACATGCCCCCACGTGGCGGAAGTGCCAGATGCGCACCCGGAAGCCCTCCGGGTGTCCCCATTCTTCTTCCCCCCAGCACTACAGGTTGTGGTGGAAGTGCTGGGCTCCAGGGTTCTTCAGGCACCGGGGCACCACCTGGAGGTGGCCATGGGCCCCTACAGGGTGGGGCTTCCAAACCCCCTACCTGAGGCCACCAACAAAACCAGGGCGGTCGCCCCCTCGTGGTTGGGAGGAGGCGCCAGCCCTCCTCCGGTCCCCTTGGGCATCCCGGCTGAGCTCCACCCCCAGTCGCATGCAACAATATATATATACTGTATATATATATATATATATACACTCACCTAAAGCATTATTAGGAACACCATACTAATACTAATACACCATACTGCCTCGACAGTCTGCGGGAGGAATGTTTCCTAAATACGGGCAGGATCGATGTCTTACATCTGTCAATAGGTGAGCTCTAATGTTCAGGGCTGTTGCCAGAGCTTTATACTTTTCTCACAATCTTTGTGTCCAAAATAAGAACATGCATTTCCAAACATGGATACAGTCTCTGGTGGCATAGCTTGAATAGAAATAGCACACCATAACTGTTGACCATAAACTAATCACCAAACCAGGGGATTCACCTACTCTCTTTTCATAGCCTGCCCGAGTAAGTCTCCACATGTCTCTTCCCATCTCCCTGACAGATTGCTTACATGGCAGCAGGGCTTTCGCTCTTTCAGCTGGTTTGCGTGGCTTCAGCTGTATTTATTTATGGCCTCAATTATCTGTTTTAAATAAGATAATGTGTACGGAATAAACCTCACAGATCACAGTGGCACACTGACCTTTGACCTTTGGCTACAGCAGACTATAACAATTTCTTTCTTTATTCTGGTCAGAGCAATAGGAGTCATCACAATAGGACCAAGACAGGTCTCTGGCAGGAGAAGCAGTTCATCATACATACAGGATCACCCTCATTTAGACTGAGGCAATTTATTTTATAGGTTTATTGGGTCTTTATTTTCACATGTAGCCTACTTGGTACAATGAATTTCTTACTGTGCTAATCCACATGCAACACATCACCCCTTTCAAGCACCATGATTAAAGAATATAACAACCTTACCTCAAAACCTTGGTCTTTCTTACCTGAAATATTTTGGAACACATACATCAAACAGGTTTATATATGAAAAAGTTTAATTAACAAACCACACATGAGGAAAACACTAACAATAAACCTTTTTCATTAGCTTTTGCTTGTTATTTTTCTGCCTTCTTCGTATTTTGTATTTAGAGACACAAATCAGCCTAAACAGCTTGCCTTTAGATGGTGAAAAAAAAACACTCAAGGAGAGCAGCTAATGCCAAACAGAAAGTTGTGAAATAAATGTGTGGCACATGGCAGATGTTGGCAAAGCTACATCCCGTATTGACAGGTTCCTCATTTTGATAAACAAACATGCATGGTATAATTATGATCCCTGTGAGCATTTTTCAGTGTATCACTGGGATCTTCTTCTTCTCTTCCTTTTACAGATATACAACTCTCTTCCAAAAAGTAGCAGTGATTACCCTTTTCAACTGTTGGATAATGAACCATACTCCTGTATTCATGTTCGACAAGAAGTTTTTGGTTTATATCGTCAAGGAAAAGATGTTTTTGACATTTTGAAGGTATATGCTGTTTTGCTGCTCTCTTCTATTTTAATTCCTTATATTTTTCTTCACATGTTTTTTTCCAGCACTTGGGTCTACCTCCCACATTCCAGATGTATCTATGTGTGTGTTTGTGTGTGTGTGCTTGAGCATGACCTTCTGTAGACTGACATCTTGTCCAGGGTTGGATCTTGCCAGGTCTTCAATGCAGCCAACTCTCTTTCTATAAATTTGGATTAAGCAGCTTTGGGAATTAGATGAATACTTTCTTTCAGGGTTTTCCCATCAGACATGCAAGTCAAGGATATTCCTACAGTATGTAATACTTCTAGTTCTAGTGTTATTCGGTGGAAACTTTATTTGCTTCAGGAAAAACCTGTTTACACTACTCATTTTTTAAATGTAGGTTTTTATGAGATATATTTTTCAGATATGTATGGCTTTATTGGAAGTGAAAAGCCTTCCATTTATTTTGTGAAGAAATAATAATTAATATAGATATATCTAAAAGTTTTAGGTATGAAAAGGGAATTCTCCAATGTCTGTAGTGAAAAACATTCTGCAACTCACTGAGTCACAGATTTTGCCTTAAACAAGTACAGAAATCTAAAACAGAAAATGTTGATTTCCTGTATTATAATTGCATTTTTTTATTTTTATTTTTCTTTCCAGAGCTTGTGTCTGAAGATATTGACAAATGCTGAAGTGGCAAGACCTGTTCCTTGCTATATCAGTGATAAACCTTTAGCAGACGAAGGTTCTGGTGCAGAAGACGTACCTGATAGTAATGCAGCCATCTATTCATTACTCCATATTGTAATGATATGTAAATAATGCTGTGAAGGAAAGTCCCTTTTGACAAAGATTAAAAAATATGTGACAAATTAAAGTCACAAGAGTTGCAAAAAGTGTTTAGAGTGATTCAAGACCCATTTTGCTATTTTTTTTTTCAAATTGATCTTTTAGCTTCTAAAAGCTTAAAAGTAGGCTGACTCTAGGTGAATGATAGGTCTCAACCTGTCATCTTCTCGTAATATCAGTCTCATTCTTCCAAAATCTGATGAGTGTGTCTGATCTGAAAACATTTTTAAGAACATTACTGGAGCATTCACTGTAAGGCAGTAGACATTCACCTGTTCAGCTGGTTTCAAAAGGTTATGATATGGCAGTTCAAATAATGCTCCAAGTGCTGGTTGACTTTCTGATTTGGGCCATTAGAATCAATATCAGTGTGTCTCTTGCTTGGAGTCAGGAAACCTTTCAAAGCAAGAATTAATTGGTAGCCTCAATTTGATAATTTACAAAGTCTGAAAACTAGGAGATTCCCTACCTTTCAATAAAAATATTAAGTTTTCACCAACTGCAATTTTATCAAGAAAAATGATTGACGGAAGAATACTGGTCTGCAGTCCCAGAAAGTCTAGCAAGGTGTTTTGATGTCCCACTGAAAAAATGACTAATTAAATGGAAACAAGAGCTATTTCATCAAAAAGGATTTTCTTTCTGGATTATCAATTGTGAACTACTATAATTGTTCTGTAGTTATTTGATTTTGTGAAGATACATTTTTAAAGAGAATGGCACATTTTAAGAAACAGGTTAGTGTTGTTGCTCTGGATAATTGAGAAAATGGACAGATGAATGCTATTAGGGTATGGTGGGTTTATAAATACCCTTTTAATCAGATCATTTCTGTTCTTCCAAATCGTTCTTCCAACCGTTTATGACATTTTCCATTTCCCCTGCCTTGATATACAATATTTTACAAACCACTGAAATAAAACTCCTGGCTGAATTTCAAATTTTATAATGAAAGCAATGATGAGAAGACCAATTTCTTTTTTATGATACTTTATATTTCTCTTCTTTCACAAACTGCACAGAAGCTCCTCCTGTAAAAACTCCCAGTCAACCTAAAGTGGAGACAGTCCGCAAGTTCTTTCCCGAGACCTGGATTTGGGATCTTGTTTCAGTAGGGTAAGTAAGGAGAGGAATTGGAGTACAGTGGTAATGGGATAACAGTTGTATTGCTTCCACTGTCACTAACTGAAGGAAAGTGTTATATGTTAGTGATGGAGATCATGTGTAAAAATTAAACTCCAGTAAATGGTAAATATTTGGGAAAATTATGGAGTTTGCCCATTCTGAATAAAAAATGTGTTGTTGAATGAAAAAAATAATAATTTGAAGCAAATATTACAGAGAAAAGTAATGTCAGAGCCAAAGGGCATGCCTACCATAGTAAATGATGATGAGTATGAAGGATACATGACAGTCTTCTTTAAAGAGTAGTGCCATTTTTAGAAATTTTAAATCAAGATGGGACAGAGAGCAACCAATGGAAATAATTATGTTACAATGTAGCACAGCTAAAGAAAAAACTGAATTGTTTTTGTTTTTCTTCAGTGTTATGGCTTGTCTTTCTTTGGAATTGGAAGGTACCAATAGTTTCTAGTTGGGTTCTCATATACTTTTCTAGGCTCCATTGGTTTGTTTACTCTTAAGTTTTGAACTGGAGCACAAGAGACCAAGCTCTAGATCCCACATTCCCAAAAATAAACCACTTATGGTAGACTTGACACAAAGTCATCCAGAGATACCCAAGTGCACAGGCAAGAAGCTTTGTACTGGATATTTAATTTTAAAAGAAGAGAACTTACATGTGAGTTTTAAGTTGGGATTAATAAAGTATCTATCTATCTATCTATCTATCTATCTATCTATCTATCTATCTATCTATCTATCTATCTATCTATCTGTCTATCTATCTAAGTGATTCTGAGAAAACATTTCCTTTGATATATGCTTAATGATTTTCTGCTACCTCAACAGTAAAGCAGAAGAAGAATGCACAACCCAAGCACAGTTGCTTTTTTTCCTGGGTTCATGTGTCATTTTTTCTTGTTTACTTTATAGTGAAACGGGTTCCCTTGACCTTCATCGCACTGTCCCAGACTCCATCACTGAATGGCAGGCAGATGCCTTTTGCACCTCTCCAGAGGGCTTCGGTCTTGCCCCTCCCACATTTCTGACCGTCTTCCAGCCTTTTTTTGTGGAACTCACTTTGCCATATTCAGTGGTCCGTGGCGAGGAATTTAACCTGAAGGCTAGCGTTTTCAACTACCTTGCCACCTGCATAATGGTGACCTATTTTCTTTATTCTAATTACTTTTTTATTAATATTTTGAGAGTGTGTCTGTTTCCTTTTTAAATGCATGCATAAGGATTTTATAGATCAGTGAATGGCATAGGTACTGACTTCTTATTGGAGCTGCAAAAAAATCATAAACTACAATAAGAATTCTATTTGCTGACAGTCAGTAGCTTACCATTATTAACACTTATGCTTGAGTTCAGAGATTTGTCATGGGAATTGAAATATTCAGCAGCAGAAGACCGCTGTAATGCTTTTATTTAAAAGAAGCTTTAAAACTTTTCACACATTTGAGGAGCCTGGATTACAGTACATGATAGAGTCAGAATTGTGTATACTTGCTGAAAAGTATTGTTGCTACTTTGCAGGGTTTTTTTTTCTTTTATAGTGAACATTCATGCTATTTCAAATAATAACAACATCAAACTAAATTCTAATCTTTAGACTTGTATTTGCTATGTTTCATTTTCAGAAAACAAAATCGGAAACCACAACAATAACAATAATAAAAGTAATCCTCCAACCAGTGTAGCTTATAATGCATAGATGCACCAAAAATCTACATAATAACATGACTGTAACATTAGACTTCAAATGAATTGCTAAATCAGATAACATCTCCCAAATGAGCTTAAATTGCAACTTGCGTTACAGCTACAAATATCATCTTTTGTTGTTCGCTATTATCTTTGAATTGATTGTTTGCACTCTTGACTCTCACTAAAAAAATTCTATAGTCATTTGAAAAACTCTGACATTGTGCATTGAGTGGATGATAATGTTGTGTTCTCTGCATATGCTGGCATGGACAGAGTAAACAGGAGTCACTTGGTGAGTGTTTAAAATTGATGATTATACTTAGATTTCATTGAATTTTGCAATTAGTCAGTTTCTTTTATGAGCATAAATTAAATTTATATTGCTATGGTTTACTTGTTTGCTTTGATAGGATTATGATTTTGCTGTCACCGTCACTGTAAGCTACAGGCTACACTGACACATCAAGCACATTCCACCTTTAGTAGCATATAAACTCAAACACATCTGGTATGGATATTTCAGCTCAGTTTCACCAGCATGTGCCTTCTCTAGCATCACTTTAGGATTGAGGGGGCAATTAATTGACTCAATGCCCTTATATACGGTGCCTATGGTGGCTGATAATTCAAACAAAAAGATGACCTGCACACCATCTCTGCCCATTTTCTAATTTTTAAAGCCTTTCTGGCAGTTACTAGTTGTTTCATTTAATTAATACATATGTGACATTTTGTAGTATGGACTATGAAATGTCAAATGTGTACTACAAGAATGATATCCCAGTTCTAATTGAAAGTGTGCCATTATTTCTAAAAAATTATCCAGTGCTGACCATTATATCAAGTTATTTGTCCAATCTCATTAATTGGATTGAAATCTGCTGATCAAAGAGGCCACTAGAATTTTCTGTCTTGTTTTGGATAGTCTAGCCTTGATTCACAATATATATACTATGTTATGAGTAATTTGCTGAGACTTTACATTATTTAGGGCGCCAACCCAGCCACAACCCCATTTAATAATAATAAGATGTCCAAACAAAGCAAAAGAATCTCGTGATCCTTGCACATCTCACAAACAATTTGATGGACAGTTCTGCTTCAATGTATCACTCAGGTCAAAAAATGGGCTCTGGGCTTTCGGGAAGGTGGGGCACTTCTGATGTCCGGCATGGGCGAGCTAAGTGTTATGACCAGGCGACAACTCCGCATTGTGGAGAGACATGGGTAGCAGCAGTGCCCACTCCAGATCACTGTTGGTATTATTGACTTTAGAAAGTCCTCAAGCGTACATGTATACATTGGATATTATTACTATTTTCCTATACATATTATTTATGATTTATTATTTATTTATTAATCTATACATTTTATTTTCTGCAGAACTCAAAACAAAACTTGATACAATCTTTCTGTCTGTTAACAATCTTATCAGGTCATTGTCTACCATTTGTCTACTTGCATGTCCCGCCCTACTTACAAACAATTTCTCGGAGACACTTTAACATCCCGCAAGACAAGGAAGTGAGACAAAAGGACAGCTGCAAGCCAGTAGCTGATCTGTCTGCATCTCCTTAGTGTGCGTTCAGCCCCCCCTTCACAACGCGTGCGGCAGTGATGCAAAGTAGCGGGTGTGAAGCATGCCCCCAGGGGGGGTTTGGTTGGGAAGTGAGTGAGCGAAGCGAGTAGGGGCAAAGCCCCCAAGTATATGTGTATATATATATATATATATATATATATTTATATATATATATATAAACTGCTCAAAAAAATTAAAAGAACACTTTGAAAACAAATCAGATCTCAATGGGAAAAAGAAATCCTCCTGGATATCTATACTGATATAGACTGGGTAATGTGTTAGGAACGAAAGGATGCCACATTGTTTGTTGGAAATGAAAATGATCAACCTACAGAGAGCCCTGAATTCAAAGACGCCCCAAAAATCAGAGTGAAAAAATTATGTGGCAGGCTAGTCCATTTTTCCAAAAATTAATTGCAGCAACTCAAAATTGTACGCAGCACTTTGTATGGCCCCTGTGTTCTTGTATACATGCCTGACAACATCGGTGCATGCTTCTAATGAGATGACAGATGGTGTTGTGGGGGATCTCCTCCCAGATCTGGACCAGGGCATCACTGAGCTCCTGGACAGTCTGAGGTGCAACCTGGTGGCATTGGATGGACCAAAACATAATGTCCTAGAGGTGTTCTATTGGACTTAGGTCAGGAAAGTGTGGTGGCCAGTCAATGGTATCAATTCCTTCATCCTCCAGGAACTGCCTGCATACTCTCACCACATGAGGCCAGGAATTGTCGTGCACCAGGAGCCACTGTACCAGCATAGGGTCTGACAATGGGTCCAAGGATTTCATCCTGATACCTAATGGCAGCCAAGGTGCCTTTGTCAAGCCTGTAGCGGTCTGTGTGACCCTCCATGGATATGCCTCCCCAGACAATCATTAACCCACCACCAAACTGCTCATGCTGAATGATGTTACAGGCAGCATAATGTTCTCCATGGCTTCTCCAGACCCTTTCACTTCTGTCACGTGCTCAGGGTGAACCTGCTCTCATCTGTAAAAAGCACAGGGCACCAGTGGTGCATCTGCCAATTCTGGTATTCTATGGCGAATGCCAATCGAGCTGCATGCTGCTGGGCAGTGAGCTCAGGGCCCATCTTTCTGGTTGTTTGGTCAGAGACATTCACACCAGTGGCCTGCTGGAGGTCATTTTGTAGGGCTCTGGCAGTGCTCATCCTGTTCCTCCTTGCCCAAAGGAGCAGATACTGGTCCTGCTGTTGGGTTATGGACCTTCTATGGCCCTCTCCAGCTCTCCTAGAGTAACTGCTTGTCTCCTAGAATCTCCTCCATGCCCTTGAGACTGTGCAGGGAGACACAGCAAACCTTCTGGCAATGACACGTATTGATGTGCCATCCTGGAGAAGTTGGACTACCTGTGCAACCTCTGTAGGGTCCAGGTATCGCCTCATGCTACCAGTAGCGACACTGACTGTAGCCAAATGCAAAACTAGTGAAGAAACAGTCAGAAAAGATGAGGAGGGAAAAATGTCAGTGGCCTCCATCTGTTAAACCATTCCTGTTTTGGGGGTCATCTCATTGTTGCCCCTCTAGTGCATCTGTTGTTAATTTCATTAACACCACAGCAGCTGAAACTGATTAACAACCCCTCTGCTACTTAACTGACCAGATTAATATCCCATAAGTTTCATTGACTTTATGCTATACTCTGATTAAAAGTGTTCCTTTAATTTTTTGATATATATATATATATATATATATATATATATATATATATATATATATATATATATATATATATATATATATATATATATATATATATATATATATATATATATATATACATATACAGGGTGTCCATAAAGTCAGTGTGCAATTTAAAATGTTTGAATCTGTAAAAAGGATTAGAAAGAAAAAACACTTACATTTTTATTGTTCTCTTTGATTTTCAAGATGTCCACCATCATTACTAATACAAAGGGTAATACGATTCTGTAGTTCTCGGAAAACATTTTCAAGCTAATTTTCAGTAATACCAGCAATCACATCAGTTATCCTAGCTTGCAAGTCTTCTAAAGATCGAGGTTTCAAGATTTAAGAGGATTTATTGTCATTTCATCCATATACAGTAGTACAGCATACAGTGAAATGAAACAACGTTCCTCCTGGACCATGGTGCTACATTGAACACAGGACAACGAAGAATCCACGACACATAATATATAACAAGGTGCATATATAAGAAGGTGCATGTGAGTCAAATGTGCAAACATGTGCAACATTGCAGAGCAGAACATATACAGTATATCAGATATCAGATTTCCAAACCAGACAGTGATGCAGTTGCTCAGGATGCTCTCTATGGTTCCTCTGTAGAATGTTGTTAGAATAGCTGTCCTCATAAAAAGAAATGCAATGGAGTCAAATCTAGTGAACCTGGAAGCCAAGAAAATGGTCCACCTCTTCCAATCCATCTAGGGAATTTCTCATTTAGAAACTGTCTAACATGCAAAGCAAAGTGACAAGGAGCACCATCTTATTGAAACACTGTATTCCCAATCAGTCTTAATTGTTCAAGTTGAGGAGTAAAGTAATTTTGCAGCATTTCTAAATAGCTATCACCATTAACAACACGCCCTTCAAAAATGAATGGCCCTATGACTCGATGTTTTCCCAAAGTACACCACACATTAACTTTGGGAGAATCTCTTTCATGTTCAGCAGACTCATGTGGATTTTCAGTTCCCCAAATATGGCAAAAATAAAACTTCTAAAGACAAAAAAACACTAGATACATCAAAGTTTCTAATTCTTTTTACTAATTCTTTCTATCACAGATACATACATAATTTAATTATCAAACAGCATTGTAACATTGCAATATGGAGTCAAGAATACTGAAATTGTACATAAAGTACTTTTACACATTGCTGTTCTCTTAGTTCTTATCTATTATATATGCAGTTAGAATCAATTATTATTTTTGATTATTCACAACATCTAGCTGCATGATATTAGATGCAGAATAATTTTGCATGACTAAAGTGCATGGAACAAAAGTGATCTGAACAAAGAAAAATGTGATATATGCATGCAGAAAAAAATATACTTAGCAACTAATATGCTCACATTGAAGGTACCATTGGCCTTTTCTGTCATGTATTCACAAACCTGTTTACCAGAACACGTGCAAAACTGTCTTTCCAGCAGCACAGCTAGTATGTTGACTTTGTCCATGTTGGTCCGTCATTGTGGAGAAAGCTGCAGGAGTTTAATTTGGTGGACACATAACAAAAAACAGAAGAAAACTTCATCTACATGTTAAAATGTTATTAGTGTTAAGTTTTTTGTCCACTGCTTTTGAAAAGCTGCAGTAGTCTGTTTGTGAGACTACTGTGAATAGAAGGCAGTCATGGAGTGGCAATAACAGAGTGGAATTTGCCAGACAGAATGATGGACAGCCTTCCCCACATTAAGAATTCCGTAGAGGCTTGGCATGAATCTTTTCAGCAAACAATAGATTGCCACCACATTTCCACAGTTAGCTCATACCGTGACGCTGATCAGGATTTATGTAGTGGAAGAATGTGGAAGTTGGCATTCGCACAGATTTATGCATCTGGATTTTTCTGTGCGTACGCACATTCCCACTTTTGTTCTTAAGCCATATTATAGTGTGAGTTCTACGCACAGCGTTATGCATGAGGCCCCAGATGACTTGAAAATCAAAATTCACAGGCTAATCCAGAGGTGTCTAAATCAAGACTTAGTCGCTGCCTGCAACAGTTAATACAGACACATGGATGGGGGTCTCATTTAGACTTTTTTGAGAAATTACATATGATGTGGTGCTATAAACTGCAAAAGATACACCTACTCTATTACTTGCATGGTATGTGGTTTCTCTGCATTTGTGTATAGTTTTCCTCTTTGCATTTCTGTCTTGGCACATTTTCTTTTTATTTCCTACCCTTTTTCATCCCTAATATTCCTCTGTTAACCCTGTCCCTTAGTTACAAGTTACTGCAGTTGAATCTCAAGATTACCAGCTAAAGCCATGTGAGGGATGCAAGTACAAAACCTGCCTATGTTCTAGTGAAATCCAAACCTTCAACTGGACTCTTACCCCAACAGTTCTTGGTAAGTCGACCTCACTAATCATATGTCACCTCATCTCATGCATTATAAGATAGTCTGAAGACCAATGAGAGTACATTATACACACAAATGCCTTTATCTTCTAAAAATTGGCACACATAGAGCTACTTTCTGTATGGAAAACATAGAACACCAATTTATTGTTAAAACTTTTCTCCCTCTTTTATTCTGGTAAAAGGTGTCAGACCATTTGTACTTTCACCAGCAGCCAGCCACATGCATTTCAGAACAGGTCATCCATGTCAAGTTAAGCATGTTTGGGCCCTGCCAGTATTTTAATGGTCATCTTGGAAAAGTTTGGGTTGCTGCTGGAAGAAGTGTTGGTGGGACCAACAGGGGTGCTTACCCTGTGGTCTGAATGTGGATCCAAATGCCTTAGTGCAGTGATGAGAATATAGTGCTGTAAAAAAGGTGCTGTCCTGCAGATGAGATGTAATACTAAAGTCCTGACTCTCTGTGGTCATAAAAGATTCCTGGACATCCTTCATAAAGAGTAGGGTGTGTCTCGATGTCCAGGATAAATAATCCACCATGGTCTAGTCATTGCGGTACCCTAATCATTCCGTCTCTAACTGACTATCTCTTTGACCCCTTCACCACCTAATATCTATGTGCATACTGGTGCAAAAATGGCTGATGTCATATCATTCAGGTGGATGCTAAACATTAGTGTTGGACGAAGTGGCTCCCCACTCACCGAAAAGCTTTGAGTAGTGAGAAAAGTGCTATATAAATGTAAAGATTTATTATTATTATTATTATTATTACTAGGTAGGCTCTACCCTTTACATGCTTTGCTTGCCAACCTCCGGGGCCGGGCACTGGGTGCATGATATATCGCGGTTGAGCCACTTGAAGGGCATTGGGATGCTGCTCCGTTAGAGAAAGCGACTGTATTTAAAGAGATGGTTTTATAGAAGATTATGCTAGGTGAGGGAGGAAGACGATTTGGTCCTTAGTTATTATAGATTGATTTTTAGAAAATCAGTTACTTGAGTATTTTCAGTACAACTGAGATGGCACAGTGGTAGCGCTGCTGCCTTGCAGTAAGGAGACCTGGGTTCACTTCCCGGGTCCTCCCTGCGTGGAGTTTGCATGTTCTCCCTGTGTCTGCGTGGGTTTCCTCCCACAGTCCAAAGACATGCAGGTTAGGTTTATTGGCGATCCTAAATTGTTGGGTGTGTGCGGGTGTGTGCCTTGTGGTGGGCTGGCACCCTGTCCGGGACTTGTTCCTGCCTTGTGCCCTGTGCTGGCTGGGATTGGCTCCAGCAGACCCCCGTGATCCGGTGTTAAGATATAGCGGGTTGGAGAATGACTGACTGACTGACTGACTACAACTGTCTATTTTAAATACCAATGAATAATAAAACACAGTAAAAAATAAAAGTACAAGTAGAAGTAAAACATAACAAAAAAGTAACAAAAAGTAGATAAAAAATGAAATTACATTAATGCCTCATCAAAAACAATATTATGAATTATTTTATCCTCTAATTTACATTCAGTAAAAGTAGCTTTTTTTGCTTTTGTGTTTGCATATTGTTCGAGATATTTTTCTCTTTCTCATTCATTGAACAATTCTCTTTGCTCTTGATTTTTATTATATATGGCTCTTTTTTGTTCATTTTCTTTTTTTGACATTCATTATCAGTTCTTGCTGCTTTTTTTCTATTGCAATCTAAAATTCAACGTTCTTGAATAGATAATGTGTTATTCTGTCTTGCCATTATAACTCACTGTGCTGAAGTTAGCAATGACAGTGTCATGGGGTGGGACAGAGAGAGGATATACACAGTAGGAATGATGATTGGGCGAGCGGTGTGGAGGGGAGTGGTCAAGGCTGAATAACACGGACACGATGGAAACTTTTTTAATATAATAGAGAGATTACCTCTAGATTAAGTGGCAGACTTTATACATGACAGGAGTACTTGACAGTTACTTAATACTGATAGTTGCTTTGCTCTTGTAAATATGTGACGTGTGTGTCACACCACTTGTTGATTTCAGTGTATGATATTTGTCTTTTGTTGGTTTTGTGTTGCTGTCATTAGCATGAGGGGAGTATTCAAGAAAGCACCTCATTTTAATCTGACATTTTATAATAAATTTCAATGTGTACTTAAACCTGTAAAACAGCAGCACTGCCATGTACTGTAGCAGGACATGTTTCTGATTGCTGTGGCTCTCCTGGTAATCTCGAATCACTTACATATATACTGTATATTAAGAATTCTATAGCAGTAAATATTTAAATTCCTTCTTTTTTTGCAATGAACACTACCCTCGTGGACCTTTCTACCACTATAATATTCAATCACAGTCAGAAGATCTCACCAGTTGCTCTCCAACTAATATATTGCTTTTTCTTTTTAGGAGAGATAGACATCACAGTCCGTGCGGAGTCTCTAAACACCAAAGAGCTGTGTGGAAATGAAGTTGTGACCGTTCCATCACGTGGTCGGGCTGACACAGTCATTCGGAAGCTGCTAGTAGAGGTAAAAACCACACAAAGCAATGGTTTCACACATAAATCAACATAAAATATTTAGTTATGACATATGTCACTCTGGTTTTATGTTCTAGGAGCTCCTACTGTAGGCATATTCACATACTTATTACATGCTAGCTGTGTACGCCTGTGCTGTAAAAAGCCCGGGGTGCTAGAAACTATTTAAATCTTAAGAAAAAAAACTTAAATGTAGAGATGTCAGGTAATTGAAAGGAACTACTCTGAGCATTTCTCTCCTCTGAGGTTTCTTTTTGCCAACGTGCTCACATCGCTTGTGTATTAGCAATGGGAGGAAAAGTGAGGAAAAGTAAAAGGGATAAGATTTTGCAGATGTTAGCGGTTAAGTGAGTTTGTCCTTCTTCTGAGTTTTTTTGCCAACATGCTCGCCTCACTTGTATATTAGCGGCTAAGCGAGTTTTCTGTTTCCTCGGAGGTGGAGCCCTTACCCCAACTCCACCTCTCACTTCGGGGCTGGACAGACAGACACACACACTTTCAAATGTAGACGGGTTATGTATAAGACATGTTTGTCCCATCACTCATAAGCTGAAAGGCACTTTCTGGTAAAAAAAAAAAATGGCTTAAAATAGTTGAGTGGCTGCTAATCCGTAGTTTCCACTAGCAGGCCACATTGTTTGGTGAAGTCCAGCTGCTAGCTTGTCTCCCACAGATCGATCTCTGTGTAGTCATCCCAGGGTGAACGTTTTCATTGGCACATTTGCCGCACTGTGATCAGCTGATGCAGGCACCTAACTTTTGTCTTCGGTCTCTAGTTCACTTGTATCAAAATCGAGTTTGATAAGTCAGAGTCCGATTCAACAATCACACGCAAAAAATAAATAATAGGCACAGAGTATTTTGCTTTCTGCATTTGCATCTCCCTCTCGCCCAATGTCGATGCCATTCTAGATGGCGCTTACTTTATGTTACTCGTGCACATGCAGGGTTTTAACGTCAAGTCGATGAGTCTAAAAATCTTCCAAGCAAAGAGGGGGTCTATCTGTAACGTAACAGTAAGTTTTATCAACATTTACAGCTTTCTTTTGCCCTCTGCCCCTGATATCCACCTTCAACCCCTTGTGTCGACAAAAGTCGACATCCGCCCTAAAACAGTTAAAATTAGGTTAAAATCCCGGGCAGGTTCTTCCATAAAAACACTCACAAGCCCGTAATGCCTTTGTCTAAACTTCAGTGTCTCCTCAGTTTATCCCATCAGGACCTTGCAGCATGAGGAGAAGGCAGCCGTCAGGTGCAGTCATCCAAAAAATCACAGTTTCTGATTCCTACTGCCAGTCCATTGGCATTTGTAGGAATCCCTGATGAACCCCACTCACATCTACCTCAGCCAGTCCATAAGCATCAAAAAGGAGACACGGTTACTCTTACTTCTATCTGCATTGTTCAGACAGAGCGCCTCTTCTCCTGCCCCACACTCGAGTGCAGGCCTGCCATTTGCTTCCCTGGAGCATACTACCAACCACCAGACTCCCTTCTTTACAAAAGTGTCTCCTCACAATCCTGCCTTCTTTCTTCTCCCATAAGCTTTTCCTTGATTCTATCTCTGATTTTTTTGATTTGATCTGATTTTTCCTCTATGCCATGCAGGCTTCCTATAGCCCTGATTGGGTCAGGTGTTATCCTCCACCTACTCTGAAGTGTGAATGAAGCACTTAATGTAAATATGTAATCAATCAAGCAACCCAATCAACCTTTGAGTGGCACGTGCAGACTCACACAGGCACCTACATGCGCTCCAGGACACTCGATTGATTAATTGATTGATACAGAACGCCACAATCCTCTTTCATCACACGCACTTGCAGATCCTCAGATCCTCACCATAGGAGCAAAGTGTGATACTCAGGCAGGAATTCAAAGGTGAATTGGGGTTTTCATTCACTGCTGTCTTCTCTTCTTTTGTAATAAGGCTGAAGGGTTGAAGAAAGCTGAAACTCAGAACTCCCTGCTGTGTCTGAAAGGTGAGCTGCCTTCTCTGCCATTCTTTTTCTTCTTTGTACATCCATCACCCTGCTTGTTTTTACCTGTTCCTCCATTTAGATATCCAGTTAGCCATGGATCTTTGTGAAATCAAAAACTAAATGCAGAAACACATAAAGTCCTTACTGAAGATGCTACCAAAGATATTCAGCACTGATTTCTTGTATGTGAGCTTTGTAATAATATCATCTCTTGCCAGCCCTACTCGCAGATGGCCAGACTGCTGTGTATGGTCCCACTATGATCAAAGCAATAGTAATGGAGAAACAAAGCAAAGGGTAACACTGGTGGGAATAACTAAGAGCAAATGGGGCATGGCAGTTGTGGCTAAAGATACAGATCTAAAGTAAGTGCAGGAAAGGGAGTAATGTGTCAGAAACAGGTTTTGAAAGGTAACAGTTAATCCATCTCTCTAATCCCGGAACTGATTTGATCATCTACGTTGTATTGATATAAAACAAAGAAAAAGGCTATGGAGAACTGACAACTCATTGACAAAGCACAATGATGTTGGGGAAAGAAGTATAATTTCTACACTCACCAGATTGATTCATTTTTAGCATTGGTAGCCAGGTCATACATAATTGGTTAGCTAATATATATATCCACCTTTTTGATATTTATTAGACCTAATTTTTACAAATGAGGTGGTTACCGCCCAGTGGTTACTTTTACTGGCCCATGAATCCTCATTTGACTCTTGCACTTGTCATTCCAATGTGGAGTTTGCAAGTCCCACCATGTCTGTTTGGTTTCACCTCTGGGTTTTACAGTTTTCTCCCACATCCCCAAGATATGTAGGTCAGGATAACTGGCTGTCCCATATTGAACCCAGTATGATTGTGGTGGATGTGTAGGTTCTGTAATGGATTAGCACACTTCTTGTCTTGCACTCAAAGTTGTAGCTGTTGTGATTTCTGATTTTATTATTTGTTGATTTTTTTTTTTAAACTAGGGGGCTTTGCCCCCTGCTCGCTTTGTTCGGCAACCCCCAGGTTTGGTTATCCGGATATACAATATAAAGAGATTGTTATTTTCATTTCATTCATTTTCATTCATAGTGAATGAGTTAAACGCCAAAAGGGCTGCTAGTGCCGTGCTGCATGATCTGCATGTCATGCGTCACGTTGATCATTTAAAAGCCTGTACAGCAGCTGCTGCTGCTTATGACGTGCTGTGTGATCTGCATGTTGCACTGCACAACAATCATTTAAAAGCCTGTACAGCAGCTGTCCTTTTATCTAACTTTTTTGTCTCACGGGACATTAAAGTGTCTCCAAGTATTAGTTTGTAAGTAGGGCGTATCATGCAAGTAGTCTCGTGGGACTTCTGAGTGTCTTCCGAGAAGATCATGTCTTGTCTCCCACCCAAGATTTTTTTTTATAATAGAGAGATTTGCTTTTGATATATTTTATTAATCCCCGAGGTCAGAGCGCAGAGTCAGCCATTGTACAGCACCCTGGAGTAATTTTCAGGTTAGGGTTAGGGCCTTACTCAAGAGTTCAATGGAGTAGGATCCCTTCTGGCAGTAACGAGATTTGAACCAGCAACTTTCCAGATACCAGAGCAAATCTGTAGTCTCAGAGCCACCGCGTATTTGCATTTTTTTCAAAATATTTTCTGATTTCTAACTTTGTGGGGGATTTTGAGATCCTGAATCCATTCCTGCTATTAGGTTTATTGGATTCCGGTGTTTTAGAGATCTAAGAGACATTAGCTATCTTGCATCCTACTGAGATGATATTTTGTTTTTTACTGGGCATTGCCATTTTATGGGGGTTGTTGGGATGGTTGCTAGTGTGTTGGTATGGTTGACGCTCACAGTCATGTGTTGTGTGATGTTTATGGTCAAAGGTATAAAGGGTGGCTGTTGAGATTTAAGTGTTGTCTGAGTTTCAAGATTCTTCCTAAAAAGAAATTAGAACTACTTTTTGAGTGTGTTTTTGAGTTCTAAAAGTTTTCTGACCTGTTTCTATTCTCTTTGACTTAGGATTTCATTTTGGTTTTGAGGCTTGGTTATAGCATGTTATGGTTTCAGTTTTTGGCTACGTATATGAGTGTTCTTATCTCCTAATCCCTTTAATCAAGCCCTAGGGAGGATCCATTTTCATTACAGGGTACAACACCAACTCCCTGAAAACCTGAATTGGATTTAGTGGGGTTGAATGACATGCAATCGTTTTGTGAAGTTACAACCAAATAGATAGATGATACTTTATTTTTTATGGGAGCTTACCAACCCTAACATTTCTTTGTTTTGTTTTTCAGGAAGTACAGTTACAAAAAACATTTCTTTGACCCTCCCAGATGTCTTTATTGAAGGATCAGCTAAGGCATTTGTGTCTGTTCTAGGTAATGCAAAATATGTTATGATCAAGGCATGCAAGAGAGCAGAGAGCATGAAATATGATTTGTTTATTCCCAGAAATGGAGAAAGGGGTCTAATCATATGTAAATGTGTAGGTATCCCACCTATCCAAATTAACTCCGAGCACCCATAGTTTTGGGATGAACTATACCTGAAAAATTCCAAAGACTCATCTTTACCATAAAATATGCCCTGCCACCAGTCTTTCCACCCTATCCCCTACTTCCAGACTCCTTGAGGAGAAGGAGGTTGGAAGTTCTTGAAAAATATCAGAGGCCTCATGTATAACCCTGCTAGTAGAATTCACACTAAAACATGGCATACAGACAAAAGTTGAAATATGCGTGACTTTACACCAAGTTTAGTTTTTATACATCTCAAAGTAAGCGCGGAAACGGGTGTACACAACATTTTTGTGCATACGCACTGTTTATATACGAGGCCCCAGGTAACATGGGAGTCAAAGTTAAAACTACTGTACATCAGACCATCTTTCACCTCGTGAAAGAACTCCTAGACCAAATACATGATTTCTCTACAAGAATGTTCTGAAAGTAAAAAAAAAAAAAAGAACGAATTTAAAGTTGAAAAAAAAAATCTGATTTTCTTTTTTAACTAGGAGATGTAATGGGAAGAGCCCTGCAAAACCTGGATGGGCTACTTGTCATGCCCTATGGCTGTGGAGAGCAAAACATGGTGCGTTTTGCCCCAAATATTTACATCCTCAAATACCTGGAAGAAACTGGGCAGATGACTGAACCAATCAAACAGAAGGGAATTAATTTCATGCAAAGTGGTAAGAGATGTTAATTATGTGAATTGTAAAAGACATGAATGAAAACTGAAGATGACAAATCAGACTGAAAAGTAGGTAGAGCTATGGAGATGGATGAACTATAATGAACTGCAAAAATAACAAATGCTCCCAGTATAAACCACCCCAACATTACTTTTCTTTTCAGAAGGAACTTACTTATATGCATGCATGGCTGTAAATTAACATTTGTTTTTTATCTGGGCGCTTTAAAAAGATGAAACAGGGGAGAGGAAATACAGCCAGATGATATCCAACATACATTTATAGAAAAGAACAAGAAGAAAAAAAACAGAAAAACAATATATTTACTAAGTCTTGTCATGTGAACATCTCTCACAGTATCAGCTGGTTGACATTTCTAGCAGAATTAGATTCTGTTGATCCTGAACTTCCCTCCGTGTCCACTGGAGATAACTAACAGACACCACATTTTCCTTTTGTTGCTTTTTGGAAACCTGAAAACTGTGGAGCAAGACTAATCTCACCAACAATCTAAGCTCTTTCCAAAGTGATTCCTGTCATTCCTTCAAAGATGATCCATCTCAGACATAATGGAACTTCCAATGTGTCCCCCTATTACAGGTTACCAGAGGGAATTGACCTATAAGCATTACGATGGATCCTACAGTGCATTTGGGATGTCAGATGAAACTGGAAACACCTGGTTGGTGGGCTTATTTTTCTGAAAATCTGAGACACTGTTCTGATATTGTAATTCTGTTATTGGCATAATTAATTGAGTAAAATTAGAGGACAAGTTATTTTTTAAGTCAAAGTTATTTGTTCATAATCTTGGTACATATTTATGTGCGACATGAAATTGTGTTCTGAAATGAAGCATTTTTATTTTGTTTTCTTGTTTGTTTTTTTTTAATACCTAACCTTTTCTTGTATTTTAAAATGGAAGTCATAGGGCAAGGTACAAAATGAAAACAAAAGCCTAAAAACTTAGCAAATATGTCCTACAGTCTCAGCGTATTGACCCACGTCAAGATATTCCAAAACAGCATATCCATGTCATTTTAGAAAGGGAAAAATGCAAATTTTTGTGAGATTCAGCCATTTTAAAAAGGAGACTGGCTGGGCTTTTTCTTGCTGATTATCTACCTACGCAGCAACTTTTCAGCTTCAAGAGCATGGTTGCATGTTGATACCTAGATGTTAACTGCCGTCTCTTTCCTGAAGAAAACTAGAAAATTAACACTGAAAAAATGTCACACTTAGCCGTCACTCACAGTCTTTTACTACATGTGATAAAAATAATTAAAACTTGACAATTCAGAACTACCCCATCATGTTATGGACTTGTAAATGTCTACTTGAATGAAACAGTGAAACTACATTTACATTTACATTTGCTTACTCAAGAATGTTGTTTTCAGTTCTTGTGTTATCATATCCTCAACAAGAGCGACTCAGCATGTGCTTTAAAATAATTAGACTGGCGTACACACATAATCACATAAACACATAATCTGCCATTTAGATTTTCTCTGTATTTTTTTTATCATGCATGCACACGACAGGCCACAAAAAGTATGTATTGATTGGCACTAAACATCGATGTGCAAGGGGGCCTTGGCTGTTTCAAAAATCAAAGGCTTTTATTTAAAAAAACTGCAATATAGTGTTGTCACTATATTCATATTTCTTTTTACGTACAGTATACAAAATATAATGAGACACTAATGTGCATGCCTCACCAACACACGTCACACAGCAACTTGGTATGAGTCTCACCCCATAGGCTATGTAAAATAACACAGAATGTAGTAGGCAAAAAGTAGGTGCCATTTAGGTAAAAGTATGATTTGAGTGTTCATCCATCGTTATACCACTGTGTGTGTATGTGACTCAGAAAGTGTGCCAGGATTGCCTATAAAAATAAGATCAAAGTACACATGGCATAAGAAAAACGAATCTGATTCAAGTATACATGGGCCTTCAGCGCTTGTGGATGTTGTGAATCATGGCAGGTGGGTACTGAAATCAGACAGTTTCAGGGTTTACTGACAAGTCTACCGTTTTTCAGACATTCAGCACACTTTTGTGCAGAACCTCATGTGTGATAAAATATATTGTGACCAATGAAAAAGCAGAATTGCAGAGATAAAAGTAGAACGAGATGCAGCCTGTAGCTATAGAAATTTGGCAAAGTGGGGGTGTGCCCAGGTAAATGTCCTCCAAACTTTAATAATGTGGCCACTTTGAGTGGACAAGTGAACAGGTAATGTGTCCTTAACCTCAAGAAAATAGCACCAAGAATGTGGTGTGATAACGTTTACTACTTCAAGTTTACTTTTGTTGACACAAGGAAGCCTAAGAAATGCATAAGCTTTTGTTTTCATGTTTAGATCCCAGTACCCATGACTTCCATTTTAAAACACAAGAGTAGGTTAGTTTTTTTTTTTTTAATTTATTAAAAGATTTAAGACTTTAAAACACAATTCCATGTGGCAAATTGATCGTGAACAAATAAACTAGACTTATTCTTTAATGTAAAACTTTTCTATTTTCTTATTTTTTTCCTGCCAGGTTAACAGCATTTGTAATGAAGTCCTTTGGCAGTGCTCAGCACTTCATTTTTATTAATCCCAGTCACATCAATGATGCTAAGAAGTGGCTGGAAGGACGGCAGAATAAGAATGGCTGCTTTCAGAACGTTGGCAGACTTCTGAATGCTGCCATGAAGGTAAGGCTATTGAAAAGCTTTCTGAGCTCCCATAGGGCATTGCACAGGCTGACACATTATTTACTGGGTATCTGCTTTTGCTGGATTCAAATGTGCATAGCAAGAATTAAGACTGACAGACCCTGGCTAGGCAAGGCCCATGTTGCAAATATGGACATCTTTCATCGAGCGCTATTTTTTTCACGTGGCAAAATTCCAGTTTTACTGTGCATTGCATAATATCACAAATTGTGTCATCTTAATATGAAACACAATATGAATATCAGGCAAGGCAGTCATGTGGTCTAATAGAAAGTCAAAACCTAAAGGAAGATCCACCTTCAGCGTAGGAAAGAATGCACGCCAACCCTTATGGCAGTTGATTTTTCAACTGTTTGATGTAAGCTGTGAAAGTTCCAATTGTTTCTTATGTATTCTGAATCTTGGTAAAATGTTAGTAGATACTTGGAAATCTTTGCCTCAGATGAAAGTTTGTACAAGCTTATAGACATGTAAATATACTATCTTAGAAACCATTCTGGAAGCAGTTGTTGATCACTTTTTTTTTAAAGCATGGTAAAGCCCCAATAATCTTATTAACTTATTACAGTTTTTTGCAATTGCTTAAGTACAATTTTGAAAACAGGGCCCAGTTTTCCAAAACACTAGACCCAAGTAGCAAAACACCTCAGATTATTTGCAAAATGGAACACTTTAGTCAAAACTATACAATTTCTAACAAAACCCAATTTTCTTGTCATAATATAAACATATCCATCATATGGTCTGATTCTGTTTGAATCAGTTAAACACTCCTGTGCTTAGCCTAAAACACTTTTAACATTACATAGATAAACTGTAAAAATAAATTCACCAACACTATATGACAACAATTGTGCAGACCAATGAAAATATTTGTTTCTTTTCATGTATTCAAGTCAGTCAATACTGAACATTTCAACAAAACATTCAGAAGAAAACACTTTCCGGTTATCATACAGTATTACTGAACATATCATAGTACTGTAAGCTAACAGTACTAATATAAAGCATCCGTTTCAGTTCAGAACTGAAAAAAAGAGAACATTAAACATCATCTCTCCACCAATCTGGATCCAGCTACAGGGCCTCGTCAACATCACAGGCTATATTTTCATTTGCAAGACAACATGGAAAAAATCTTCTGGAGTGACGAATCCACCCTTGTATTGATGCTGCATCAATCTGGTCAAAGGCTTCCTCTATAGCTCGAATGGGGGGCATCTGGAAATACGGCTGGAGATCATATACCTTCCACCGCCATGCTGAGAACTCCTCAATGGGGTTTAGGAAGGGGGAGTATGGTGGAAGGTATTGGACTGTAAATTGTGGTTGTTGATGAAACCGGTTTTAGACCTCAGCAGAATGAAAGATACACAACAATGTATCGCATCTGGTCCCTTTGGTTTACTGCTGTGATAATGTTGTAAAATGTTCAAAAATGTAAGAATGAGGTCAGTGTAGTAAGGACCCAAGTTGGCATGGAGGTGGAGGACCCCATTTTGTGATATGGCAGCACAAAGGGTAATGTTAACCCCACGTTGCCCTGGTATATTGACAATAGCCCTGTGGCCAGTGATGTTTCTTCCCCTTCTCCTCACTGTTCTCAGGTTAAATCCAGTCTCAACAATGTATGTAAACTCCTGCCAGACTTCCTCCACATCCATTTGCAAAACTCTCTGAAATGCAGTTGCAGATCAATATACTGTAGGTCTGTTATACAGCAAAATTACATGTACAGTTACAAAAGGTTATGTGTGCAGTGCACAATACCACAGTCAGTGAACAAAACTTACCTACACATATTCACGCCACAGGACTTTCACCCTATCTGAATTTCTCTCAAATGGCACTCTATACAATTGTTTCATCAGAACTTGATGTGTTTTAAAGATATGAGCTATTTTTGACAGAGAGACTTGTTGGACATTATTGAAAATTGTGTGATCATTGACAACATGGGTTTGAATTTCTCTAAGTCTGATCACATTATTGGGCAAAACGAGGTTTATGATCTCTCTCTCTTGCTCCTATGTGAATATGTGACCCCTCCCTTTTGGTATTCTTGACGTTCAATCCTATGTTGGCCAAACAAAATACATGCCAAACTGTAACATGATACAGAAATAGATACCAAAACTGTTGATATACATATTATATGCAGTAAGCTATGGATTTTCTGTTGACAGAACAGAGTCAGTTTCTCACCTGTTCTCTTGTCGAAATGTCCGAACTACTGATGCCATTGTGTACCAGCTTAGGTTAGGCTGTACTCTCAGTCCAGCCTCCCTCGGTGTTAGTTCATGGTTTACTGCCTGGTCCGCAAGTGTAGTACAAATTTCATTAGACAGATTTGTTTGATTTGACAGATTTCTTCTTTGTGCACGTCCTACCCCTCCTCCAGGTGTTCCTCTCCATCTGCCTCTTCCTCTGCTACTTTCTCCACCTTGTTCTCACATAGGAAGGAAGCAAGGTAGGTGGGTAGGTTGGTCGGTCAGTCGGTAGATAGGTAGGTACAGCAGCACAGAATAAAATTTTTACCTTCAAGAGCAGCATTTCTGACTTTGGCTTCATATTTTTAGATAACCTGTACAAATGGTTTGCTAGTAAACTGATCATAGTTATAGAAGACAAGAGTGCAAAGCAAAGTGTAAAAAGAGGAGTTTGAACAAGATTTTCATTCTAGACCTAACCAGTCCAATATATTTCAGTTGCCTTCTGATTCTTTCCAGAGTTTCAGAGTATATACTGTACATTCAAAACCCAGTAATAAAACTGGAAGCAAGGTAATGCCACTGTCCAAATTACATTTATGTAGTGTTGTTGGTTTTTTTTTTGGACATATGCCAAAACACTTAACTTAATGTTAATGGATATGCTCTGAAAGAAAAACAGAACTTTTCTTAGAAAAGTTATTTAAATAACACTAATTCTCCCAGCTAAAAAAAAAAAAAAAAGCTGCTGGGACAACAACTTATTAATGTATAGTTTGATGTTTTTCATCAAAAGAAATTGAATTTCATTTAAAGATTAGTTTGGGTTCAAAAAAAAGAAAAAAGATATCCATATTCCATTTTATCAAAAGTTTTTTTTCTGCATACAGAAATAGAATATTAGAACTCAGATACTTAAGGGGTATATACTATGGTACTTATAGATACATATATATAGATTGTAAAAAGGAAGAGACTCGACACACGTAAAAAGGTTTGGGGCAGCCACCCGTATATTATTCCTAGCTGCAAAGGGTTGGTTTTCTAATCAAGAGAGTAGTTGATTGTACGGAGTCCAAAACAGAACTGGTGAAGGTTTGAAAAGATGGCAGTTTTAAATGGTCAGACAGGAAGTGATGTATGCTTAACTGGAAGTGATTTAGGTTGACCGGAAGTGATGTTTCTCTGACATCAGCCTGGGAGCCGGGACCGGAAGTGACAATCTTCTGGGCGCCAGAACTGGAAGTGACGTTCTTCTAGGCGCCAGAACCGGAAGTGACATTCTCCTAGGCGCCGGAACCAGAAGTGATGTTCTTGATTCAGATCAACCGCGGCTGGTCTGTAGAGATAGCAGGAGAAGGTTTAATGCACCCCGCCCTCCCCTGGCCTGGCGTGGAATTACCATTACTTGGTCCACACAATGTCCTCCTATTCGCATGTGTGTGACAAGATACATAGATACACATACTATAGATACGAATAAGTGACTCAGGTGCCGCTGAGAGTGGCATCTTTTCCAGCAGCTCCGTGTACGACTTTATTTTCCTACCTTTCTCTTTATTTTACTGATCACTCTTATCACTTTCTTTTATGTGGACCCGTTCCCTGGACAATTTTTACTACTTTTTTACTACTTGGACATGTGTTTTACATGCAGAGACTCATCTATTCAAGTAGTCAACTTCAAGCGCTGAGAACAAATGCCCGCGCCAGTGTGGTGCCCTATTTACCTGATGAGGTAAGAAGGCGGTATTGTGGGAGCAGAGCTAAGGTAAAAGCGAAGCAGCTTGCGAGAAACTGTTGTTATAAGCCTTCTGTGATCCTGGGAAATGTGAACTCACTACCAAATAAGATGAATGAACTGGCCGCACTGGTGAAAAATGTCAGGACCTACAGAAAATGCAGTTTGTTGTATTTTTGTGAAACGTGGCTAACAACTATCATCCCAGATGCTAATGTGGAGCTACCCGGTTTTAGCACAGTTAAAGCGGACAGAGACTCAAATACCTGTGGGAAGCGGAAAATAGGAGGACTCGCTCTCTATGTAAATACAAGTTGGTGTAACTCTGGACATGTAAACGTTCCCACGCTGCAGGGACATCGAACTGTTGCCCGTAAGTCTGTGCCCCTATTACTTGCCCAGAGAGTTTGGACAGGTCATTGTTGTTATTGTATACTTCCCTCCTTGGGCGGACGTGGAGATAGCGGGTGACATCATCCATTCCACTGTTGCTAAATTACAAACACAGCACCCTGAGGCGCTTATGCTAATCGCTGGAGATTTTAACTATGTGACACTGGACAAAACATTACCTGCCTTCTCACAGTATGTGGATTGTAACACCCGGGGAATTAGGACTATTGACCTACTGTATGCAAACATTAAAGATGCATACAGCACCACCCGCTGCCTGCACTTGGGAAAGCAGATCATAACATGGTCCTGCTTCAGCCTCACTAAAGCCAAGAGTAAGGGAGCTACCTACAACCACACGCTCATTCACGAAGTGGTCCCCTGGGGCAGAGCAGGCTCTGAGAGACTGCTTTGGAACTACGGACGGGATATCCTGCAAGGGTCATATAGTGAGAATATTGAGGAGGTTGTTGACTGCACTACTGACTACATCGACTACATCAACTTCTGTATGGACATTGTAGTTCCAGTAAGAACAGTACGCTGCTATGCTACCAACAAGCCATGGATTACAAGTGACATCATGGGCCTTTTGAACCAGAAGAAAAGGGCTTTTAAAGGCGGTGATCAGCATGAGCTCAAGTGTGTGCAGAAGGAACTCCGAGTCCAGCTCAGGGTGGCAAAGCAGCAGTACAGGAGAAAGCTGGAGCAGAAGTTGCAGAATAACAGCATGAAGAAAGTGTGGGATGGGATGTGAAACATCACTGGCAGCAGCTCGAAGCGGGGTGCCACCATCGAGAGAGACGTGGAGAGAGCAAACCAAATGAACAACTTCTTTAACAGGTTTGACCACCCTAACCCACTCTCACCTCAGAGTACTGCACCCTCCACCCATCCTTCTGCTGATACCAGCATAGGAGAGACATTCCCACCTGGGGAGTCCTCAACAGCGCATCTTCAACCTGTCCCGAGGCTTTGGAAAACATCTTGCATCACCCCAGTCCCAAAGGTATCACGTCCTAGTGAGCTGAATGACTTCCGGCCTGTCGCTGTGACGTCACATGTGATGAAGACCATGGAGCGGCTGCTGCTTCACCACCTGAGGCCACAGGTTTGCCACGCCCTTGACCCTCTGCAGTTCGCATACCAGGAGAAGGTGGGAGCAGAGGATGCCATCATCTATATGCTACACCGATCCCTCTCCCACTTGGACAGAGGCAGTGGTGCTGTAAGAATCATCTATATGCTACACCGATCCCTCTCCCACTTGGACAGAGGCAGTGGTGCTGTAAGAATTATGTTTCTTGACTTCTCTAGCACCTTCAACACCATCCACCCTCTGCTCCTTAGGGAAAAGCTGACTGAGATGGGAGTAGACTCCTGGTGGTATAGATCATGGACTATCTTACAGACAGACCTCAGTATGTGCGTCTTGGGAACTGCAGGTCTGACATTGTGGTCAGCAACACAGGAGCACTGCAGGGGACTGTGCTTTCTCTGGTCCTGTTCAGCCTATATACATCGGACTTCCAATACAACTCAGAGTCCTGCCACGTGCAAAAGTTCGCTGACGACACTGCTATCGTGGGCTGCATCAGGAGTGGGCAGCAGGAGGAGTATAGGAACCTATTCAAGGACTTTGTTAAAAGGTGTGACTCAAACCACTTACTCCTGAACACCAGCAAAACCAAGGAGCTGGTGGTGGATTTTAGGAGACCCAGGCCCCTCCTGGACCCTGTGATTGCCAGAGGCGACTGTGTGCAGAGGGTGCAGACCTATTAATACCTGGGAGTGCAGCTGGATGATAAATTGGACTGAACTACTGATGCTCTGTGCAAGAGAGGACAGAGCCGACTATACTTCCTTAGAAGACTGCCGTCCTTCAACATCTGCAATAAGATGCTGCAGATGTTCTATCAGATGGTTGTGGTGAGTGCCCTCTTCTATGTGGTGGTGTGCTGGGGAGACAGCATAAAGAAGGAGGACGCCTCACGCCTTGACAAACTGGTGAGAAAGGCAGGCTCTGTTGTAGGCATGGAGCGGGACAGTTTGACATCCGTGGCAGAGCGACGGGCGCTGAGCAGGCTCCTGTCAATCATGGAGAATCCACTGAACAGTATCTCCAGACAGAGGAGCAGCTTCAGCGACAGACTGCTGTCACTATCCTGCTCCACTGACAGACTGAGGAGATCGTTCCTCCCCAACACTATGCGATTCTTCAATTCCACCAGGGGGGTAAATGTTAACATTATACAAAGTTATTGTCTGTTTTACCTGCATTTTTATCACTCTTTAATTTAATAGTTTTTTTTTTAGCAGTATGCTGCTGCTGGAGTATGTGCATTTACCCTTGGGATTAATAAAGTATCCTATCTATCTATCTATCTATCTATCTATCTATCTATCTATCTATCTATCTATCTATCTATCTATCTATCTATCTATCTATCTATCTATCTATAGTCAAATTGTTTATTCTTTGGATATTATGAAAGGAGCACTGTCTCTATTTATTTGGGTAGAACATTGTCTTGGATCTTCATGTCATCATTTAGTAATAACATTGGTCTTATATTGAACTCACCTGATATGGTGAACTCTTGGCTGGTAAAATGGTAAATAAAAATGTAATTAGTTGAAGAAAATGAATTATTCTACCAAACATCTTTCAAGGATGTATTTTAAGCATATGTTTTCCTTCAAATATTAAGAAACATTCTCGGTTAGACATTTCTTGTATAATTTCATTTTTGAAAAAAGTTAATATTTTGCTTGGAATTTGACACAATGCCATTTTGTTTAATTTGTTGCGCTGTCATTTTTTGCTTTCCACCATGTAACTTCTACAGATTGTCAGTGAAGTGTCTGTAGGGTTAGACAGATGTGTCATCTTTCCTATGATAGTATGTCAGTCATGGCATTATCTGAGTTTGTTGAATAAATCTTGAAAGAAAACTAGAAAACTTTGCTTGTTTTTGGTTCTCTGTTTTGGTTGTTATCTCTTTTCTCTTCCTTTTCATTTCATCTTAACTTAATGCTCTGGCTTTGTTGCTCACCTTTTTCTTGATACTTATGTTTTTTCCACACTCATTTTCTGACTATGCTTTGGTCTCATTTTTACATTTGATTTGCCTCAGCTCATCATAGCAAGTACATTTTGGTGGTTTCATTTAATGCACCTGGGATGATTCACTGTAAGAGCTTAAAATACTTTTAAGAACTCACCATACATCTCTAAGAAGGCAGTCAAATCAATAAAATTCTTGATTCATTCCCAGCAATTCGGCTTTCTTATTCCTGTACTCTTTTATCTAAAGACTAGCAAAATACCCACGCTTCGCAGCGGAGAAGTAGTGTGTTAAAGAAGCAATGAAAAGAAAAGGAAACATTTTGAAAATAACGTAACCTGATTGTCAATGTAATTGTTTTGTCACTGTTGTGAGTGATGAGTGTTGTTGTCATATATATATATATTTACACACACACACATAAACATATATATATATATATATATACATATCTATACATATACACATATATACATACATATATATCTACATATATACACACACATATATACACACATATACATACATACACACACATATATACACACAAATACATATATATATATATATACATATATACACACACACATATATAAACATATATATACATATACATACATATCTACATATATACACACACAGCTATTTCAGTATCAGTGCAATACGCTGTTTGTTAAAACGGTTGACTCCGCTCTTTCGTGCAATAACAAATCAAATCATTCAGTTGTCTTTGCTCATATGTCATTTTAGAGCTGGACGCCTGGCATCTTTTTTTGGCCACAGGTTCGTTTCTGTTTGCTGTGAGGTTCTGTGTTGTGGAGATTCTCAGGATGGATTGCAGGTGCTCATCAGTGAGGCGACTCCTGTGTGCTGTTTTGTTAGTCTTTATCACTGAGAAGAGCTTCTCACACAGATATGTGCTACCAAACATGCACAAGGTTCGAGCCGCATGTAGACGGACTTTTTTTGTTCATCAAAGTCACCAAAGCGCCGTGCAAACTCAGTGCGCAGTGCGCCAGTTTATCAGCAAAGTGCGTATTTGGGAACACCGTAGTGACGACTTGGTTTAACAGTACTTGGCAACAGGGAAAGTGGGGCAAGGTGAACTGGTGCATTTGTGTCTCCCATAAAAGCAGCTTCACTTGAAATCACTTTGTGATTGTGCACGGGTTAAAACGTCCGCTGAAGTGTCAGATTCTTATTTAATTATGCTGTTTTCTGTATCTTCTGAATTGCATTCAGGTTACCCTGATGCAAGGCAGCTGAAGCGCTGCATTATGGGATCTGTAGTTTATTGTGTTACCAGCGCTTCATATACCCGGGCTTTAATAACAATAATACAGTATATAAAATGATCTCGGGCCGGATATAATTACACGCCTGGCCGGATGTGGCCCTGCCCTTGAGTTTGACACATATGGACTAAATAGAACTTGAAAAGATATGTTTTTCAAATGTGATCGCAATTCAGATAGAGTTGACGCAAGACTACAGCCTGCATGCCTCAATGAGTCATCCTCCCTCGCTCTTACTTTTTACCGCTCATCTAATGAATACACTGAGTATGGCTTTACCAAAACAATCATTGATGGCGAATAAAGTATCCATTATTCGAGTATGTAGAGCGGGATATATATATATACATATATATATATATACCCGCGATCGCAGGAGAAGTAGTGTGTTAAAAAGGTAGAAAAGAAAAGGGAACATTTTAAAAATAACGTAACATGACTGTCAATATACAGTATTTGTTTTGTGAGTGTTACTGAGTGTTGCTGTCATCAAGGATTTGATTATCATTATTTCTTTCAATCAGGTTCGTATTTGTAGGATGTGTTGTGTTCAAGTTACATTCCGTGTTTGTCAATCGTTGTAAAGATGACAGGTTTCATTCATCGATTCGTTTCTTACTACATCAATAAACAGCTCGTCTTCTTTATCTGAGACCTGACACACTGCATGCACGGGTTTTTTTTACACTGTCTTCCTTTAGCGGGACATTGACTTTTTCCACCGCGGTGCTTTGTTTCCGCAGTAGCTGGATTTATGAATATGCTTATCAGACGCTTCATATTTTTGCTGCCTTTTCAATTGTGTAATTCGGTTTTTCAGCTCTTTGGAACTGTTGCCTTTATCTGTGCACGCGTCAGTTCACGTGAGCCACTCGGTGTACATGCATCGAAGGTTCCCAGCTGTGCTGGTGCCATCTCGCTATGTCCGTGGCTGTATTTAATGTTACCTTAGTCCTGGCACTTAAAACTTTCTCTCGCAGTTTCGCTGAGTTTGTGTCAAACACCACCCTGACCATCTCATCTTCCTCTCCATAAGCACAGTCCTTCACCCGTGAATATTTACCCGTGGCAGTTTGCTATTGGATTGCCGCTGACGGACGGCCTTATATGGGCAGGCACTAAATTACAAACGCCAGCGGCAGCCTGTCTATGAACTTAATTTAAAGTGTAGGTTTACATCGTGCTTTGTTTCCGAAGTAGCAGAACTCATGAATATGGTTGTATATGTCACTCGCTCGCTTCTTATTGTTTCGCTGCCTTCTCAATTATATAATGCATGTTTTCTTAAGCGCTTTTTTGAGCTCTTCCTGGTTTTCTATGTACTGCGTGATTACGTGGGAGGCGTGATGATGTCACACGAAACTCCGCCCCCACGGCGTTGAAGCTCATCTCCATTACAGTAAATGGAGAAAAACTGCTTCCAGTTATGACCATTACGCGTAGAATTTCGATATAAAACCTGCCCAACTTTTGTAAGGAAGCTGTAAGGAATGAACCTGCCAAATATCAGCCTTCCACCCACACGGGAAGTTGGAGAATTAGTGATGAGTCAGTGAGTGAGTCAGTGAGTGAGTGAGTGAGTGAGTGAGTGAGGGCTTTGCCTTTTATTAGTATAGATTTCCCCTCTTGTTTCAGAAATTCTAGAGCCTGTGAGGGAGCCTGGAAGGAGGTAGCAATAGAGGCCCACTCCAGGATGACACAAGCAATGGCCAGTTAAAGGACTATTATATTTCAAAACAATTCACATTTTTACTGAAATTGGATTCTATTAATAAAAAAAATCACAAATGTGTTAAAAACAAGTCAAAAAAATGACTGCTTGTCTTATCCTAGGGAGGAGTTGGTGATGAAGTCTCTCTCACGGCTTATATTACTGCTGCCCTGCTGGAGTTGAAAACACCTGTCACAGTGAGTGGTGGACTTCCATATGTGGACTTTGATATGCCTACAAGACATTAGACTGAATTGCTTCTGTTCTTCTTCAGGATCTCATCCTAAAGAGAGGACTCGCATGCTTGATTTCCAAACATGACCAAGTAAATGACCTGTATACCAAGATTCTTCTTGCATATGTATTTTCTTTAGCAAATGACCAGAAGATGAGGCACTCCCTGCACAGCTCTTTGGATCAAGTGGCTATGAAGAAAGGTATGTCCACCCATCATGTCTCAGTAGGTCATGTTAGAATGCTGAATATTTAACACAAAAAAGAGGAAATGGAAATAGAAGGTGACTAAATAATGTCAACTGGAATATCCATTTGTTACATGTATCCATGAATTCTTGGTCATTGTTACAATGAGACAAAACATATCCTAGCAGAAGCAGAGAAACAAAGAACCCATCTTAGATAGTGGCCTATCACTGAGGACATGCACCTCTGCTTACTCATGGTCAGTCTGTTTATACTGTAGTTGTATATCCACCTAACAGCTCATCTCAAATTAGTATGTGAAGAAGAAAAATGCAGTCTGCAACAGAAAGTTGTGAACAAGAGAATAACATGCAAATGTTAAACAGAAGTGGTGCAGACATAAATCAAAACAATTTTCCATAAAATACCCCAGAACGAAAGTGGGTTTTAGTTGAGAGATCAGTCATGGGTATCCTTTGTAGTTTTCTGCCTTTAATACAAAAAGTATTTGCATACATTCTTCTAGTTACTAGTGAAGCATGCAGACTCATGGTCTTCAAAAAGTGGTATTTTCGTGACTCTCGGCAGATGTCATACATACTGTACAACCACAGGTCACTGTGCCAAAGTTGAATTTACAAAACAGATCAGGTCATAAGCTTTTGACTAAGACCAAAGTCAAGGTTCTAGCCCAAGCAGTCAATGAGTTATTGTGTGACAGACAGACAGAGCTTAGCATTTTACATACAGTACATAGAATAGATAAAGGAAGATTATTTATCAATAGTGCATGTGTGAGTTGGGTGGTGGCTGAAGGCGAGGACCTTGGTGGTCCGATCCTCAGCTACAGAAGCTGACTCTTGGGACGTGGAATGTCACCTCTCTGAAGGGGAAGGAGTTTGAGCTGGTGCGCGAGGTCGAGAGGTTCCGACTAGATATACTCAAGCTCACCTCGACACACAGCTTGGACTCTGTACCCAATCTCCTTGAGAGGGGCTGGACTCTGTACCACTCTGGAGTTGCCCCCGGTGAGAGGCACCGAGAGGGTGTGGGCATACTTATTGACCCCCGACTTGAAGCCTGTTCATTTGGGTTTACCCCGGTAGCCTCCCTCCGCCTTCAGGTTGGGGGACGGGTCCTAACTGTTGTTTGTGCGTATACGCCAAACAGCAGTTTGGTGTACCCACCCTTTTTGGAGCTCCTGGAGGGGGTGCTAGATGGCATACTTTCTGGGGACTCTCGCATACTGCTGGGAGACTTCAATGCTCACGTGGGCAATGACAGTGAGACCTGGAAGGGCGTGATTGTGAGGGATGGCACCCCCAATCTGAACCTGAGCGGTGTTTTGTTATTGGACTTTTGTGCTCATCACGGATTGTCCATAACGAACACCATGTTCAAGCATATGGGTGTTCATATGTGCACTTGGCACCAGGACACCCTAGGCCTTAGTTCGATGATCGACTTTGTGGTCGTGTCGTTGGACTTGCGGCACATGTCTTGGACACTCGGGTGAAGAGAGGGGCGGAGTTGTCAACTGATCACCACATGGTGATGAGTAGGCTTCGATGGTGGGGGAGGATGCCGATCAGGCCTGGTAGGCACAAACGTGTTGTGAGGGTCTGCTGAGAATGTCTGGCAAAGTACGCTGTCAGAAGTAGCTTCAACTCACTTCTCCGGCAGAACTTCGACCATGTCCCGAGGGAGGTGGGGGACATCGAGTCCGAATGGGCCATGTTCCGTGCCTCTATTGTTGAGGCGGCTGACCGAAGCTGTGGCCGTAAGGTGATCAATGCCTGTCGTGGCGGCAATCCCTGAACCCGTTGGTGGACACCGGCAGTGAGGGATGCCGTCAAGCTGAAGAAGGAGTCCTACTGGACCCTTTTGTCTGTGGGACTCTGGAGGCAGCTAATAATTACCGGCAGGTCAAGCGAAATGCAGCTTCGGTGGTTGCTGAAGCAAAAACTCGGGCGTGGGAGGAGTTTGGGGAGGCCATGGAGAATGACTTTCGGATGGCTTCGAGGAGATTCTGGTCCACCGTCCGGCGTCTCAGGAGGGCGAAGCAATGCAGTGTCAACACTGTATATGGTGGGGATGGTGCGCTGCTGACCTCGACTAGGGACGTTGTGGGTCGGTGGGGGGAGTACTTCAAAGACCTCCTCAATCCCACTAACATGCCTTCCAATGAGGAAGCAGAGCCTGGGGACTCGGAGGTGGGCTTCTCCATCTCTGGGACTGAGGTCACCGAGGTGGTTAAAAAACTCCTTGGTGGCAGGGATGAGGGCTGGATGAGATACGCCCGGAGTTCCTCAAGGCTCTGGATGTTGTAGGACTGTCTTGGTTGACACGTCGCTGCAACATTGCATGGACATCAGGGACAGTGCCTCTGGATTGGCAGGCGGGGTGGCAGGCGGGTCATTAAGAAGGGGGACCAGAGGGTGTGTTCCAACTACAGAGGGACCACACTCCTCAGCCTCCCTGGAAAAGTCTATTCAGGGGTCCTGGAGAGGAGGGTCCGTTGGATAGTCGAACCTCAGATTCAGGAGGAACAGTGTGGTTTTCGTCCTGGTCACGGAACAGTGGACCAGCTGTACACTCTTAGCATGGCCCTGGAGGGTGCCCAACCAGTCTACATGTGTTTTGTGGACTTGGAAAAGGCGTTCGACTGTGTCCCTCGGGGAATCCTGTGGGGGGTGCTCCGGGAGTATGGGGTACCGGACCCTGATAAGGGCTGTTCGGTCCCTGTACAACCGGTGTCAGAGCTTGGTCCGTATTGCCAGCAGTAAGTCGAACCCGTGTCCAGTGAGAGTTGGACTCCACCAGGGCTGCCCTTTGTCACCGATTCTGTTCATAACGTTTATGGACAGAATTTCTAGGCGTAGCCAGGGTGTTGAGGGGGCCGGTTTGGTGGATTCAGGATTGGGTCACTTGTTGTTCTATTTGCTTCATCAGGCCGTGTCCTTCAGCTCTCTGTGGATCAGTTCGCAGCTGAGTGTGAAGCGGCTGTGATGGGAATCAGCACCTCCAAATCCGAGACCATGCTCCTGAGCCAGTAAAGGGTGGAGTGTCCTCTCAGGGTTGGGAGCGAGATCTTGCCCCAAGTGGAGGAGTTCAAATATCTCGGGGTCTTGTTCATGAGTGAGCGAAGAATGGAGTGTGAGATGGACAGGCGGATCGGTGCGGCATCCGCAGTGATGCAGGCTCTGCATCGCTCTGTTGTGGTGAAAAAGGAGCTGAGCTGTAAGGCAAAGCTCTCAATTTACCAGTCGATCTACGTTCCTACCCTCACCTATGGTCATGAGCTATGGGTAGTAACAGAAAGAACGAGATCGCGAATACAAGTGTCTGAAATGAGTTTCCTCCACAGGATGTCTGAGCTTTCCCTTAAAGATAGGGTGAGAAGCTCAGTCATCCGGGAGGGGCTCAGAGTAGAGCCACTGCTCCTCTGCATCGAGAGGAGTCAGATGAGGTGGCTCGGGCATGTGATCAGGATGTCTCCCGGACGCCTCCCTAATGAGGTGTTCCAGGTATGTCTGACTGGCAGGAGACCCCAGGGAAGACCCAGGACACGCTGGAGGAGCTATGTCTCCTAGCTGGCTTGGGAATGCCTCGGGATTCCCCCGGAAGAGATAGAAGTGGCCGGGGAGAGGGAAGTCTGGGCATCTCTGCTCAAGCTGCTGCTCCCGCAACCCAACCTCAGAGCGAAAGAGGATGGAGGGATGGATATTTATAAATAACAACATACATACTTGAGTTAGGGCACCCAACAATTTTAAAAAGCAAAAATCACATTCAAAAAATGACAAAGTAAGTACCAGAAGAGGAAAGATTTCATGTTACTTTTAACACACTCAATATTCCACTCTTTGCCGCCTTGTAAATATTCCATATTACCTTTAAGTATTGTGGCGAGTGGCTGGGGGTGGTACCCAGGAGGAACAGCCAGGAGGACCAGAGGAGGGCTTGTGCCTCCTCCAGACCAAGAGGGGGTGACCGCCCTGGTGGCTTTGGGGACTACGGGAACGGATCTTGGAAGCTCAACCCTATAGGGGCTCATGGTCACTGCCAGAGGGTGCCCCAATGCCTGAGGAGCCCTGGCCCTCAGCACTTCCGCCTCACCCGGAAGTGCTGGGGGGGAACAAGACCAGAAACACCCGGAGTGCTTCCGGGTGTGCAGCCAGTACTTCCGCCACACTGGGGAGTGCCGGCGGAAGATTATTGGGAGGCACCTGGAGCACATCCAGGTGATTATAAAAAGGCCCGCCTCCCTCCGTTCAGTGGCTGGAGTCAGGTGGAAGAGGACAGAGCTCAGAGGAGAGGAGTGGAGGCAGTCAGCAAGCGAAAAAAGGCATTTGAGAGGCCTGGACTTGAGGGGTGATGAGTGATTGGTACTGGGTACTGGGTTGTGTGTGTGTTCAATGTAAATAAGTATGAATAAATATGTGTTGTGTGATAAAACATCGGTGTCTGCCTGTCTGTGTCCGGCTGTTCCCCACCGTAGTCATAGTAATGCTTTACTAAACAAAGAAAATGTTTTCTTAGAACAAGTCACACTTTTGAGAACCTTCTGTAGCAGTGCCTAGTCCTGGATTTAATACAATAGCTAATGCCCAATATTTTTATCAAGTGTTGGTTGTTGATTCTGTAATGCCCTTTATCCCCAACACCTGAACATTGTGGATTCCATCAAGGACAAGTAATGACATCCATGTAACAAATGATGCCAATTGCTAATCTGGATTCTCATTTCTAAAACTTTGTGTGGATCCATGTATGCAAATATGTATTTGCCAAAAAACAGGAAAATGCATATGCCAAAAACAAAATCTGACTTATAAAACCTGGCATGTGCACCTTTCTACACAATTTAACTTTATAAACCACAATCGTCTTGCAAATATGCATATGCAAAAATGACTCAAACCCCACCCAGTTGCCAACCTGGAAACAACCATACATCTGCATTAATGAAACTCATACATATGCATGGTTAATGCTGTATAATTCCGTTGGCTGGTACAGCAGCCTTCCTCCTGATGCATTGAGTCCTGTGCTACACTCCACAACTGAGCGTACAAGAGCATGCACAGCATTGTAATGCCTCTCCTCTGCGTTCTGAGGGGATCTGGAAAAGATATAAGCTACCAGTATCTGAGTGGGTACCCACTATTACCTGGCACATGTAATGACATGATTGCTGTTACAATGAATAAAACAAACCATATGAAAAACTGACGATGTAGCCAGTTATCTTACCAACAAGCCAGCCTCTGCATACAATACTGGCATGTCTGTCAAAGCTACGTTACCTCAAAACAAATGAATCCCAGGTTGACCCAGGCCAGCGAGCCATTTCCCTACTTTATCAATGGGGTCGTCATTTCCGACTTTCTCCGAAATGCTGCATACACATGGGCCAAAGTTTCCATAAATATACGCGAGTACTCCCATCAAGTTTTCTTTAATAAATGCTGACTTCTAAATGCAAAGTTGGGTAAACACATTTTTTGTACGTATGAAACTATTACAGGCCAGGCATGTCAAACACGCGGCCCGCAACAGAAATCTGTGCAGCCCGCATGACAGATCCTAGCTAACACTAAAATTGTAAAAAATTATTACTATCGTTTGTGATTGAATCATTCTGCATCTTTGGCGTTATTTATTAACTTTTCTTACTTCTGCCTTCTGACAAAAGCATGTTTTCCAATGGCATTACGGTACCAGAAACGTCATCTGCTAGTATAGTTGCAGCCGCGAAGTCGCAACTGAAGTGCTAGGCTGCGGTCTCGGACCACTACTGAGCCACGAGAGAACTGCCAGCAACGGAGATTCACTTAGTGAAGGGCTACAGCAAAAAGGCTGCCCCCTTCACTGTGGACACTTTTCAGAACGCTAGGCGGGCAGGGCTTTGCAGCGGCGCATAAAGAGAAGAGAGACCGCGGTGAGAGAGTATTACAACCAAGTATTTTTATGTTTCTGACAGTTTCCCCATATGACACGAGTCCACAGAAATCTCGTTACTATGAAGTACATTCAGCAGCAGATACCTTCATTACAACAAAGTGACTGTGAAATGCTTGAATGAATCATCCACAGAGCAGTTAGTTCTGTGGTCACAGCTCAGTTGTGGACATTTGCACAACGATCCCCAAACAGAAACACTGTAAAAAATGTTCTTTCTTCGAACATTCCTTGTACTGTTTTTTTGCTTTTTGTTTTGTGTCGTTTTAAGTGATACATTTTCCTTATTGCTTGTCAACATTTGAAAAACATCCATTGGAATTTAACTCATTGTCACCCTTCTATAGAAATGGCATACTTGCTATATGCAAAAAAGAAGAAAAATCTCAGGTTGCAAACGTATGCGAACTGCTGCCTTTGAAGACACCGAAAAAGCCGTTTTTATGTGGTTGCATTGATGCTTGTTCAAGAAACATTCATATTAATGTGGCACTCATTCAAAAATATATGAGGTTTTTAAACTCTCTTGGGACCCAGACAAACAATCTCACACGTGGCAATAGCGCTTCGGGACACACTTTAGCATGTCGTTCCCGTTGGGTGGGGGGTCTCAGATCTCAAAAGAGTTCAGAAACCTCACCATATGAAGAAGAAGAAAAGGATAGCTGTGCTGACCACAACATGCTTCCACACTTAGATAATGTTCACGTTGAATTCCTCCCACCCAATTGCACGGCAGTGCTTCAGCCATTGGATTTGGGCATCATTCGCACCCTAAAAGTGTATTATCACAAGGAAATGCTGAGAAACATTCTCGTCAGTATAACTTGTAGATAGGAGAAGATTAAACTAACGCGAAAGAAGCTATTGAAGCTGCTTCCATTTCCAACATCCTATCTTTGTGATGCACGTTTTCTGCAGTGACAGCAACCAAAACAAGATTACGGAGTACAGTAATCCCTCCTCGATCATGGGGGTTGCGTTCCAGAACCCCCCACGATAGATGAAAATCCGCAAAGTAGAAACCATATGTTTGTATGGTTATTTTTATATATTTTAAGCCCTTATAAACTCTCCCACACTGTTAACATTATTAGAGCCCTCTAGACATGAAATAACACCCTTTAGTCAAAAGTTTAAACTGTGCTCCATGACAAGACAGAGATGACAGTTCTTTCTCACAATTAAAAGAATGCAAACATATCTTCTCTTCAAAGAAGCGCCGTCAGGAGCAGAGAATGTCAGAGAGAGAGAGAGCGCTCGCTAAGAAAAGCAAACAATCAAAATATCAATACATGCTTTTGTGCTTTTAAGTATGCCGAAGCACCACGATAAAGCAGCATTTTTTAGAGGAGCGTCCGTATCTTCTAAGCAAACAACCTCTGTGCAAACAGCCCCTCTGCTCACACCCCCTCCATCCGGCAGAGAGAGTGAGAGAGACATAGAAAAGCAAACAGTCAAGCACCACGCGGGAAGCATATTGTATATCATTGAGGAGTTTTACTTAATATGTGATACATGCTCTGATTGGGTAGCTTCTAAGCCATCCGCCAATAGCGTCCCTTGTATGAAATCAACTGGGCAAACAAACTGAGGAAGCGTGTACCATAAATTAAAAGACCCATTGTCCGCAGAAATCCGCAAACCAGCGAAAAATCCATGATATATATTTAGATATGCTTACATTTAAAATCCGCGATAGAGTGAATCCGCGAAAGTCAAAGTGCGATATAGCGGGGGATTACTGTATAATATAATGAATATAATATAATAATATAAGGACCTAGCTAAGAGGCTAAGACTCTAATTGTACACTGTTGTACGGAGATTGTATGGAAATAAATTGCTTTTCTTTAAACTTTAAGTGTTACATTTTTTAAAGTTTTCAGCATTGTAAAGAAAGCTACAGTAACTTTGTATAATAGTATAATATTTTTTGTTACAGTGCGGCCCGCTGACGCACGTAGGGCAGTCGAAGCGGCCCACCAATGGTAGTGAGTTTGCTCTTGCCTGCTCTAGGCCTCTTTCACTCCGAACCTACTCTCTTTTTAATTTATTGAATTAGGTCAACACATTCCATAAAGAAATCTGAGTTATGTTTTCTAAAAAGTTATATCTTGACAGATAAAACACAGATGAGCAGGTAATTCATCTTTATGTTTTGATGGGACTTTATTAGAGACCTTCTTATGCTCTTCTTAACATCACAGGGGATGCTCTCTATTGGACTCATCATGAATCGGAGAGTAAGATGGCTCGCTCTGCTGAGGTGGAGATGACATCGTACATGTTGCTGTCACTTGTATCTGGTTCTCACGTCTCTGACTCTGACCTTGCCTATGCCTCTAAAATTGTCAAATGGTTAATTCAACAACAGAATTCACGTGGAGGCTTTTCATCCACACAGGTGCTGCTTTCTCTTTTTTTGTATTCTATTTCTTTTAAGATTCCCAGATTTTAACAGTTGATTTTTTTTTTCCTGCAGGACACAGTGGTTGCATTGCAGGCCTTGTCTTCTTATGCAGCTCACATCTACAGTAAAGACAGCACTGCCAGTGGCAGTGTATCTGTAATATCTGCACAGGAGACACCAATAAAGTTCCATCTGGACCAGAACAACCGACTCCTTTATCAGGAGGAGCGACTGGAGAAGGTCCCAGGGGAATATATCGTAGAAGTAGAGGGGCACATTTGTGCTTTTGTTCAGGTAAATCATACAGGGACGTGTGATCCCAAGCATTTCAATGCCCAAGATGTTTTGGAAGCTAACCTGCTATTGCATTGTCAGCCATGGTAGCCATCAAGATTTTTAGAATGTGAGTAAAAGAGAAAGAATGGAGTCAAAAAACAAAGCGCAGGTCAAAACTGGAAGACAAAAATGAAAATTGTAGTCAAGGAAACATACAAGGATCAGAAACTATACTAGTAAACAGAATGGAATACTATCCAGAACTTAGATAGACTAGAACCATCATGGAAAGGTTTAAATAGTCGAAGACATCATCACCATGTAGTCCCAATGCATCCTGGGATACAATGCCATGAAAACACGCAATGCAAATCTCATAACATAGAAGTACCTTACAACAAAACAAAACAGCATCAAAAAAGATGGGAAATAAAAGAGACTCTAATCCAAAAAGATAATCAAAGAATTAGATTCCCTGGGTATAAAAACTCTAGAAATGCTCACAAGAACATTTTTATACCTCGTGGTGATTCATGAAAATTTTTCAAAAACCAAAATTATAACAATTATTCATTCAAGTAAGTTTGATAGATGTTATTTTGAAGTTTTTTATAATAAAATAAAATACATTAATGACTTTATCGTAACAAGAAGCTTAAGGTTTGCATGAGATCCTTCATGACACCTAGCTGTTTAAGCAAAGGAGAAAATCAAGAAAAAATGGGTCTTTGTCCCAAGGATCTCATAGAAGCCTGGAGCCTCTTTTCAAACATAAAGTATACATTAATTTTAGAAAATGTTTTAAATGTTTCAAATCAACTGTAGTTCCACCTGGTTCCTGGAACTATTAGAAAAACAGCAGAGGTATCCCATTTTCCATAGATGACCATCCATCCATCCATTTTCCAACCCGCTGAATCCGAACACAGGGTCACGGGGGTCTGCTGGAGCCAATCCCAGCCAACACAGGGCACAAGGCAGGAACCAATCCTGGGCAGGGTGCCAACCCACCGCAGGACACACACAAACACACCAAGCACACACTAGGGCCAATTTAGATGACCATTTTTGAATAATATTAATACACAGAAGAAGCAGCTTCCAGACTCATTCATGATTGGCCATTCAAAATATAATGTATATATTAGGGAAATGATTATTTTAAGTTTTCATTTGAGTAATCAAATCAATCTACTTGTTTTCATATTCCTTACACTGAAAAATGGTAAAATGCTCTTGCAAGTCACTGTTTTTCTTCTATTGATGCAACATGGAAGAAGAACTAACTTGTTTCAAATCAGGGTTCATAAACCTTGCTTAGAAATCCAAAGTAGTTATCCAGTACTTTGTGTAATTTATTTTGTCTTGTAGGGTCTTATGGTGGCCCTATTTTCCCTTTTTATACTTTTTATTGTGTAGACCTTAATAAAATAGCCTTCAATTGCTCCAGGGGCGCTGTACAATGGCTGACCCTGCGCTCTGACCCCAAGGGGTATGTGAAAAGATGCATTCCACTGCGTGTTGTCCTGTATAACTATGTATGTGACAAATAAATAAAGAATTATATATATTAGAATTATATTATACTAGCGAAGCCCGTAGCATACTGCGCGTGTAAGAATAGGAACGGAAAACGGTGAGAAAGGAATTCAGTATAACAAAGGCTTAGGAAACCACCGTCGCAGTACATGTATAACGAAAATAGAAAGGAGTGAAACCAATGCCAATGGTCGAGAGAGTACCTTCCTGTAGCAGGCTATGGAAAACATAGACATACTGTATATAGATAGACGCCACATTCACTGTGTTGCCCAGTCGACATGATAAGTCAGCGCATCCGCTCTATTGCGAGTAGTAAAAGTGCCATTTCAACTAATACAGGTAGACGTGGAAACTGGGTTTTCTCATGAAAAAACAATACATTTTTATACAGTATCATTTATATACAACAGATTTTGGCGAATCGTTTACATGCAATTATTTATATCCATTTATACACTAAATGTGTGACTATCCCATGGTCTTAGAGTTGGGAGGCGGGACTCTGTGAGTTGGCTGGTGTGGCTCTCTGTCTTGCTTGCCCTTAGTTAGAGTTGGTGGACGGGGCTCTGTGAGTTGGCGATCGTGGCTCTCTGTCTTGCGTGCGGTGTAAAGTCAACGTGGCTCAGAGGTGCATGTGGACTTTTGCACAAAAGAAAGCGACTGAGGCTGTGTTTGGTGAGTTGTTGCATACCTCGAGAGCGACGCTGGACTCGGGAGGATGGTTACAGTTGGCGTGCGTGGCTCTGTCATGCGTATCCCATGATGCAGTAGGAGGGTTAGAGTTGGCGGGCGGGGAGCTGTCCTGCTTGCGCTCAGTGTCTTGCGTGCCCTTAGTGAATTATATATATATGGCCTGTATTTGATATAGCGCCTAACTAGAGTTCAAGAAACCCCCTAGGCGCTTTACAACACAAACAGTCATTCACCCATACGCTGATGATGATAAGCTACTATGTAGCCACAGCTGCCCTGGGGCACACTGACAGAAGTGAGGCTGCTGAACACTGGCGCCACCAATCCTTCCGACCACCACCAGCAGGCAAGGTAGGTTAAGTGTCTTGCCCAAGGACACAACAGTTGCATTCTCATGCCAGGAGCCAGGATCGAACCTGCGACCCTCCGATTGCTGGACAACCCATTCTACCGACTGAGCTACTGCTGCCCTAAATATAGATAAAATATAGATAAAATGCCTAAAATCCCATAAACTTACAACTCTGTGATCAAGCACTTTAGCACTTTCTCTACTCTTCCCTTCTACATCTGTAACCACAGGCAATTAGACAGAGTAAAGAAACAGGCAGGAGAAATGTTGCCCGTTTAATTATGCATTACTGATAATATGCCCAAAAATAACAAGGAAACAGAGTACAATGTCAATGTTGTTACAACCATACACTTACAGCATAATTAACAGTGCATCTTGCATCCATAGGTGGCTCTCGGGTTATCGTCAGCCTATCTTGCTCTGCTACCTCACGGCCTTTAAATGGAATGTTGAAACCTTCCTCATGCCTATCTCAATATTGCTGCCAAAGTAGTGCTATCTTCATCGTGGTTTTCTTTTCATCGCCAGATGGTGAAAGAGAGAGATAAAGACAAAGTGACCAACTTCATATCATTCTTATCACAAATCACAAGCCAATGGGGCATGGTAGTACAGAATGGCCTCCGATTCAAAATCTGCCATAAACAGCCATACATACATCAGACCAATGGAATTAGTTTTCCTTTCCCTTCCTGGGTCAGTTACCTATGAAAGACCTCGGGTACAACTCATTCCTCAGTTGCTTTGTTAGGCAGTTTTTGGCCTTCCTGCTGGGGATGGCTTGTAGACTATCGCAAAAATGTAACATCTTATTAAAGAAAGAAACAACCTCTAACAGTTCAAATCAGTAATCAGGCAGGAGAAAAGTTTTTCAGGGTATCTTTTAATTACTACTTGGCAAAATTCCTTAGAGGGAGCATTCTTCGAAAGCAGTCGGTTACACTATGGTCAGAATGGTCAGAGAAAAAAAGTCAGAGGTTCATTTTATAAACTATTGAATTTACGTACAGTGTCAATCAATGCATACCTTTAATCTGGATGGTTTGTTGGTTTACACCCAAATGACTTATATAAAATTAAAGTCTATTATATTATATTCTGGTTCTTCTTATACCTTTGAGTTGAGCCACAACCCTTGAAATTTCTGTGCATATAACAATTTTCCATTCTGGTTCTTTACAGAACAGCTGCTGATTTCTTAGAAGAGCTTCTTTAAGTACAGCACAGTAGTTCCAAATGGTCTACTGGTTCCCAACCTAGATGCTGGTTTATTGGTGTTCACTACATTTTCCTTTTCTTGCATTTTATATCCACGTCGGTTTGTTGCTTTTTCTTCCCTCCTCCCAGGTCATCCACATTTTTATTTTTTTAAAGCCAGAAAAAAGCCGAAATAGTTCAAGCAATAACACAATGGCCTCTAAAAGTCAAACTGCCAAAGGTCATATTTTCCCAAGAAAAAAACCTGCCTACATTTTAGGCTTATGTTTTTTTTCAACAGGAAACACTGGAGAACACAGACAAATTACCATAGGTAATTCATTATGAGGATACTGAGCATACGTCAGTTTCACTATCTGTGTATTAAAGGCTATACAACAAAGTGAAAGATTTGGGGCTCCACCGTGGTGACCCTGTATAATTTGAAAGAATGGAAAATAATGCAACACACAGGAGGGTGGACAGTGGAAGTGATAGTCAGAGGTAGAGTGGCTGTCAGTCTTCTGACCCTGTTCACAAGTAATTACCATCACTAGAGCCCTAAAGCAGTCTCCCATGTGCACATACATGACACTTATCAGCGTCTGATGACAAATTCACATCGTCATCACTATCACTCGATTTGAGCAATGGTTTAATTTTCATTTGTGCTAAAACTGCCTTTACGGCTATTCGTTTGCCGTTATGTTTTGCGTTGTAGGCTCTTCCCCACTTATGAATATTGATAAACTGTTAATGGCAAAAACGCATAGATTTTTTGCAGCATTGATCCACGAGATGGCAACAGAATACTGTCATAAGTGTCATTTGAGCTTAATAATTAAACCATCACCCCAAGTCTGACTTGGGTTTAACCTCAATTGTATAGAATTCCATGCTCTGTGTTAACACCAAGGAGGTTACAAAATAGCTTAATCATTTTTGTCTTACAGTAACTTGAATCAAAAAGAAAACTGGTGGCAAATGTGAAAATGTGCCATGCCCTGTTAAAACAATTTAGTTCAGAATCTCTGACCTATCTTCATTTATTCCAAGAACACACCCTAAGGAAAGGAAAACATAAACAGCACACATTTCTAGAGGGTTAATAATTCTAGCTTACCTTTTAGGCAATAACATGCCAGAAAAAGGTTTTCAGTGGACTTAATGCAGAGCAGTCCACATGTTTATTCATGATTTTTCCTACTCAGTGGAGTTAGGTCTACCTTTCTATGCCAACAATCTGCCGCACATATTTTTGAAATGTGCTTAACTCTCTCCTCTTTTTGGTCTTCCAGTTTGCACTTCAGTACAATGTTCCTCCTCCTACTGATTTCTCCACTTTCAACATTTCGGCTATGGTGGACATACCAGAGACCAACCTGGCAAAAAGCATTTTGCAGGTCACTATTGTGGTCAGGTGGGTATGCATTCTGTCTGCCTGTTATAACAAAGAGACAACCATCAATATCATTGTCAGACTATTGGCTGCCTCCAACATAGAAACCAGAATATAAAATAAAGAGTGAGAGGAGAACAACAGTTTTACATTCTTATACTACTCAGTCACATTTTTTTCATTAGATAGATAGACAGATAGACAGACAGACAGACAGACAGACAGACAGACAGACAGACAGATAGATAGATAGATAGATAGATAGATAGTGTAATAAGTGGAGACCAGAGACGTGGAAAGGTTTGGGGCAGCCACCCGTTTATTACGGTTTCCCGGCTGCAAAAGTCTTTGAGGCATTGTTAACAGTTGTTTACACAACAGAGTCCAAAACAGAACTGCCTGCCTAAGCAAAGGCAGTGAGCTTTATAGCACAGAGGGCGGAAATGATGTCGTCCTCTGGGCCGGAACTGGAAGTGACATCATCCCTGGGGCCGGAACCGGAAGTGACCTCATTCTTGGGGGCCGGAACCGGAAGTGATGTGTCCTTCCTGGAAATGGCGGCTCCTGGTGGGATTTCCCGGGTAAGACCTGCAGAGAACTCAGAAAGAGCGTCAGTGCACCCCGCCCCCCCCTGGGCAGATGTATAAACAGTATTTCCTAAGCCCTTCAGCTGCTTCCCATGCACACGTGTGTGACAAGACTCCCCCCTCAGCCCAGACCCGTCGGGTCGGGCGACCTGCACCGAGAGGTCGTGGGCCGGGAGAGGGCATCGGCGTTGGCATGAAGAGACCCCTGTCGATGAGCGGCGTATACTTGTACTGCTGCAGGTCAAGAAACCACCTCGTGACCCGTGGATTCGACTCCCTGTGAAGGGCCATCCACTTCAGAGGTGCATGATCCGTCACCAGAGTGAACACGCGACCCAAGAGGTAGTACCGCAGCTGAGTTACCGCCCATTTGATCGCCAGAGCCTCTTTCTCCACGCCCGTACCTGGTCTCCCTGTCCAACAGTTTCCGGCTCAGGTACATAACGGGGTGTTCAACACCGTCGACGCTTTGGCTCAACACGGCACCCAAGCCTGTGTCCGAAGCGTCCGTCTGGAGGATAAAAGGAGAGAGAAGTTAGGGGAGATCAAGATAGGTGCTGAAGTCAGAGCCCTTTTAAGTCACTGAATGCAGCCCCGCTTTATCAGACCATACCACCGTATTAGGAGCTCTTTTCTTTGTCAAATCGGTCAAGGCGCGCTCTCGGAGAAGCGAGGCACAAACCGGCGGTAGTACCCGGCCAAACCGAGAAAGGATTGGACTTGCCGCTTGGTTTGCGGACGGGCCAGGCCATTATGGCTTGCAACTTGGAACACTGTGGCCTCACAGTACCCCGGCCCACTAGGTAGCCCAAATATTTGGCTTCCCTCAATCCAAAGAAACATTTCTTGGGGTTGATTCGGAGCCCGGCCTCTCCCAGTGTCCGTAATACTGCTGTGACCTGCTGTATGTGTTCCTTCCAGGTGCTGGAATAGATGACAACGTCATCCAGATAGGCAGCACAGAGCGAGTTATGGGGCGGAGCACTTTGTCCACCAGGCGCTGAAAAGTCGCAGGCCCGTGTAACCGAATGGAAGGACACGATACTGCCAGTGTCCGCTAGGAGTGCTAAACGCGTTTTTCCTTCGGACTCCGTTAAAGGAACCTGCCAGTACCCCTTTGTCATGTCAAGTGTAGTCAAGAATTTGGCTGGTCCCAGTCTCGAGGAGGTCATCCACGCGAGGCATGGGATAAGCATCAATCTGGAAACTTGGTTAAGCCGACGGAAGTCATTGCAAAACCTCCAACTGCCGTCAGGCTTAGCAATCAAGGCGATGGGACTGGACCAGGGACTACTACTTTCCTCGATTACTCCTAGTGCCAGCATTCGCTTGATTTCCAGTTCCACTTCTACTTTCTTTGCCTCCGGGAGTCTGTAGGGTCGCTCACGGACGATCACCCCCGGGTCAGTCAATATGTCATGCGCAATCAGAGAGGTCCGACCGGGTTTTTCACTTACCACCTCGGGGACAGAGCGGATAGCTGCTTCGAGCTCTTGTTTCTGCCTGGGGGATAGCTGCTCGCGAAATTAAGGGAACTTACTTCAGCGAAGAGAGAGCAGGGCTGTCCGGAGGAGGGATCGGGACCCTCTCCTTCCACGGTTTCAGCAGGTTTACATGATATATTCGCTCAGCTGGTCGGCGATTGGGCTGTTTCACCAAATAGTCAACCAATCCCTTCCTTTCCTTAATTTCGTAGGGGCCTAGCCAATGGGCGAGCAGTTTAGAGTGAGAAGTTGGTACCAATACCATGACGCGATCCCCCGGTTGGAACTCCGGAGAGTCGTGCCACGGTCATAAAGGCGGGCCTGTGCTGATTGCCTCCTCTATATGACTTTTAGAATCGGTCTTATTGCATCAAATCTACGCGCAATTGGGCGATATATTCCAAAATATTAGTGGAGGGCTGTGCCTCCCCTTCCCAGCCCTCTTTTAAAATATCCAATAAACCCCGGGGTTGTCTTCCGTACAGTAATTCAAATGGAGAGAACCCGTAGAGGCTTGAGGAACTTCCCGATATGCAAAGAGGACAAGGGGGAGGAGTTGGTCCCAATCCCTCCCATCCTTGCTGACTACCTTACGTAGCATTTGCTTGAGAGTTTGATTAAATCTCTCCACTAGGCCATCGGTTTGAGGATGATACACCGAGGTCTTTAAATGCTTTATTTTCAGTAACTTGGCAGTCTCCTTGAGCGTTTCCGAGGTAAAAGGCGTTCCTTGGTCCGTCAGGACTTCTCTAGGAATGCCTACTGAAAAGACTCCTACTAGTTCCGTGCAATATTTTTTGTGGTAGCCGAAAGCAACGGAACGGCTTCAGGGAATCGGGTAGCATAATCCACGAGGACGAGTATATATTTATATCCTCGGGCTGAGGGTTCTAGGGGTCCTACTATGTCAACCCCAATCCTATCAAAGGAACGTCAATAAGGGGAAGGGGAACCAGAGGAGCACGGTCCTCCTAGGAATTTGCCGCAGTTGACATTCCGGACAGGAAAGCAAAAGCGCGAACCTCCTCATTAATCCCGGCCAGAAAAAGCGGAGCTTAATTCGCTCTAATGTTTTATCGGGCCGAGATGGCCTCCAAGAAGGTGGGAGTGTGCTAACTTCGCAAACCTGCCGCCGGTAGGTCCGCTGGATTAGCAACAACTTCCGGACCTTCCCCTCATGTTCAGCGACCCGATACAACAAATCATTATCAACGACAAAGTGAGGTCCCTGTGGCATGGGCAAATGCGCGTTGGCGTTAACGAGAACCACTGCATTCTTTATGTGTTTCAGAGAGTCGTCATTCCACTGTTCTCTCTTGAAAGAAGCCGGCGTCGCTCTAAACTGAAAGTGCAACTCAGAGAGCGGGTCGGGTCTGACCTCAAGGGCGGAGATTCCTCCCTCGCTGCCGGGCGCTAGTGGATGGCGTAGTAGCCCGCGACGGTCCGGGAGTGTCTTCGTCACTCTCTTGGCCTACCGCCCCACTCCCTGTCGGCTGATTACACGGTGTGGAAGCAACTTGAGATGAATCGTTGTCATCTATAACGAGGCCATAAGTTTTCGGGAATGCTTTCTAAACTACGCCGTTACTATCAGACCAGTCTCGCCCGAGGATTACGGAAGCGGAGGATCCGGATGCACCGCCACGGTAAGCTGTCGAAGGGTTCCTCCGAGACATACGTAACACCGGGCGGTATTGTATGTGCGGATATCTCCGTGTATACATTTTAGACTGGTCTTCTTTTAATCCACTGTTGCGGTAGAATAAAGCGGCGAGCAACGACAGACACGTTACTGCGGAATCGAACAGCGCTGTTATCTTATGTCCATTAATAAGAAGCTCCCCGTATGTTTATCCGCCAGGGATTGCTAAGGGCACACAAACAACCCGCCATTGTCCCCTACGGTCCGCCTTGTTCCCGACAGGTCGCAAGCCAGACGGCCCGGCGACTTCGGAACAAGCTCTGGAATGCGTGGAAGGGACTGCTTTAGTGGGACATAGCTCCCGGGTAGTCCACAGAGCGGCTGTTCTGCCCTCCCAGGTTTCACAGCCGGCCTCTGGGTTTGCAAGAGCTGCAGCAGCTCGTCCATAGAATGGAATTAGCCCCAGGCCGGCTGGGCAAATTCCTGGGGTAGTCTTTTAGCAGCAGAAAACAGGCCACTTGCTGCACTATTTGTAAGGGGTTAACTCGAATGGCGTAGCCACTCACCCACCTGTTGCCAGAGAGCCATAGCCTGCTCTGACAGCCCTTTGCTTGGGTTAAACTCCCAGTTTATGATTTCCTTCACCTGCCGGCCTGGGGACAACCCATCGTTAACTGGGACCTTGGTCCCGATGGGCAGCTCGGCTTTCCTGCCAAGGAGAGCATACTGAGCCACTCGTGTGTGTTCCCCAGAAGCCAGCCCACGCCTGTGGGTCCCCTCTACGTTCTCCACGAGATGGGTGGTCCCCACCGAGTTATGCTCATGGAGCAGAGCCTGCACGCGTCCTTCCTGACCCTCTGGCGCACTCCCGCCCTGAAACTCGGCCCGGTACTCACCCACCTGGTTCCGTGATAGTTCGTGTCCCGGGTTCATCGGGGACACCATCCTGCCGGCTACGCCACTGTAATAAGTGGAGACCAGAGACGGAAAGGTTTGGGGCAGCCACCCGCTTATTACGGTTTCCCGGCTGCAAAAGTCTTTGAGGCATTGTTAACAGTTGTTTACACAACAGAGTCCAAAACAGAACTGCCTGCCTAAGCAAAGGCAGTGAGCTTTATAGCACAGAGGGCGGAAATGATGTCGTCCTCTGGGCGGAACTGGAAGTGACATCATCCTTGGGGCGGAACCGAAGTGACCTCATTCTTGGGGCGGAACCGGAAGTGATGTGTCCTTCCTGGAAATGGCGGCTCCTGGTGGGATTTCCCGGGTAAGACCTGCAGAGAACTCAGAAAGAGCGTCAGTGCACCCCGCCCCCGGGCAGATGTATAAACAGTATTTCCTAAGCCCTTCAGCTGCTTCCCATGCACACGTGTGTGACAATAGATACTTTATTAATCCCAAGAGGAAATTCACATAATCCAGCAGCAGTATACTGATACAAAAAAACAATATTAAATTAAAGAATAATAAAAATGCATGTAAAAGCAGACAATAACTTTGAGTAATGTTAGCATTTACTCCCCCGGGTGGAATTGAAGAGTTGCATAGTGTTGGGGAGGAACGATCTCCTCAGTCTGTCAGTGAAGCATTAGCCAGAAGATCTGCAATAGATTCACTCATTTGCTTGTATTAGCTGAAAGTTTTAACTTGAAATAGTTCATTGTGCAGAGTGTGTACTGTTTTCAAGTTTGTTAACAATTAGTTGTGTACAGTAGTAAAAAATTACATAAGAGTGTTGTTCAGAAAGCAACAAATACAGTTAAGCAATCTGCACAGTGTGTAAAAAAAGATGTTCTCGGAATGGTAGAAAAGTGTCTTTTCACACCACTTTAATAAACGTAGATTTCCCAGTGAGTAAAAGAGACCATCTCGGTGGATTCCAGGGAAACAGAAAAATATTACTGCTTCATAATTTCAATGTGTATCCTCCTTATGTTATTCTTCAAGTTAGCTGTCCTTCATCATACACTCATACATGATGTCCTTTATTTTTTTTAACAATTGGTCACTTGCAACCTGTTTAAAAAAGGAGGGAAAATATTATGAATGAATGCAGTTCCAAATCTGAGCAAAGCAATCCAACATTGTACATCTCTGTAGTAAAAGTTCAGAGCGTGGGTGTCTGATATTTCATAAGACTCACAAGCAGTGGAACACTAAGAGCAGCTTAAATAGCATTTAATAACTGCCGTTGAGGAGCATTTATAGTTTTTTCTTGTTTTCCGATTCTTTAAAGCATGCTTTACTACATTACCATTATCCGAGCTGCAGTCACTTTTGTTAATTTTGATTCGCTATGATCTGATTATACAGTTACAATGGAAAGCGGGAAAAGACCAATATGGCCATACTCAATATAAAGCTGCTGTCTGGGTACATCATGGAGACCAACTCCCTTGCTAAGGTAAGCCGGCTTCATTTGAACTCATTACTTCTTTGTATCAGTGTGTGTGCCTGGTAATTCAGGATGTAAAATCAAAGGTTAATTACTGTGTTAACAAATCAGTGAATGCGCAATACAATACTGACTCAAGGTCTGTAAGGTCTGTCCAGCCTACCAGTAGCTTCTGTAGTAACAAAATGCTTACGGCAGAACAGACCACTATAAACAATTCTAGAATGTATTGGTTAATGATGCTTGCAACAGCATATGTTTTGGCTCATTTCCTTAAAATCCGCTTGAAATCCTACAAGGACATTCAGTTTATTTGGTTACAGTTTCTAACTCTGAAGTTGTGAAACAGGAATGAAAATGTTTATTTTGCTTCGTTACTAAAATAACTACTGCAGAACTAAATGTGGTGTTCCTTCATCTTTCCATTTGCTCATTCCACCAAGTTACAGGGTCAAGAGGAGGCCCAGCCTGTTCTGAAGCAATTGGTATGAGGCAGAAACGAACTGTGGTTGGGATACCAACCAACAGAAGGGGATACTCACTCACTCACACTGGGATCATTTAGACCCCCAGTTGACCTAATGGTAAAATATTGGGATAGTAGAAGAAACCAGAGAAATCCAAGACATGCAACTTTCAAACATACAGTACAGTAGCTGTATGATGAGATGTGATATGGCAGTGCTAACCACTCTGCCCCAGGGCTGTCTAGTTCAGTTTTTCTTTAATGTTTTATGACTTATACACAAAATCATCTTATAAATCATTGACAAACATCTTTTCAATTATTGCAGCCCTAAATAAACAGTACCCGGCCATTATTCACTAGGTTTGCTGGCACACAAAGTGAAGCCTTTTCTGGTTTATATAGACTAAATTATTCTCCACCCAAGTGTAAGCACACTGAAACTGTGAGGTGTTACATAGTAGAAACAGTAGTAGATGTAGCTGTAGTATTCTCATGTGCATGGAGTGCAGGAGCCTCATGTCCAGTTTGATGTTCACCACACAGACAAACCAGAATAAGTCACCAAGTAATGTGGTGAAAAGTTGGACTTTAGGGACCTTCTGTTATTCTGGAGAAATTAAACTGATAGGATTGGCAAGTTTTGTTTGTCTGTTCTTGTCAAAATCTTTCTAAAGTTCTATTTACCTTTAGCAAAGCTGACACCTATATGCCAGTGAGGCACAGAAGAAAAAATTAGCAAGTGCTTCACAATGACACTGAATATCCATCCAATAGTAGTGTCCTCCTGCCAATGCATCATGAAGAAGCCAAAGTGGACTGAGATAAGAACACCAGAGATTGTTCTCTTAGTGTTTACATGTCGAAGAGTTTTTGTTTTGCATTTCCTGTTGTGCAGGAGGCACTGACTCTTTACTCCTTCATTCCAATTTACTTCCATTTTTTAATCTTAAAACATTTATGATCAATGCTTTTCATTACAGTTAGAATCTGCTCCATTTGTGAAGAGGATTGATAAGGCAGATGGCTACATTGATGTCTACCTTGATGAGGTTGGTTGTGAACATCTTGTAATTTTCAAGAACTCAATTCACTCCATGTTAAATAGAAAAGAAACACAAGTTTGTAGTTTTCATTTAGTAGTATGGGATCTACCCTCTTGGGATTGTTTTGGACTTTGAACAATACACTGTTAAATGTTCTGGGAAAGGGAACAATGCATTGTCCCTTGCTGGCTTTCTCAGATAAAAAAATGGGAATTGGAATCAACAATGTCCATCTGTCTGCCCACATGAAGCAACTCTTCTCCAACTTTTTAATTAAAATATGACAATCTTATTCTTCAAGGAAACATGTCATTTGAAGTTTGTAGTACACTCTCTATAAATCTTTGAAATGTCTGAAACTCCCATTTAAAAAGCATTGACCAATTTTTGAAGTCAACTGTCATAGAGCAGAGATAAATTGTACACAATTGCAATTACTAATTCATTGACTCTTTCAGATTTACCTTGAAAGAGGTTATTTCAATATGTGTGTTTTCTTCTTTTATACGTCCAGATGCTGCTACTGACGGCAGTACGGAGCCCCAGTATCAGTTATTGAAACTCCAGCATAGAGCTTCTTTCAAAATATTTACTGTTAGTTAAAGTGATATGAACTGCAGTAAGCCACAGACTCGTCAAAGCCAACAGCAAACAATAGTCCATCAATCAATGAAATGCTTACACCACTTGATTTGGAATCTGATGTCAATAAAAATCCATTTCAGCCACTAGATGTCTACTTGGGCTTAGTCTTTAATTATGTGATATCGTAAAATGCTATTAAAAAAGCATGTTTTTATTTATTCCACCGATATATGTAATTACATTACACTACCCATTTTATTTTGGAAGTGTAATGCAATGTTACAAAATGTTTAATATCTATTTCTTTGAAGTACTGTAGGTAAGTAAAATTTAAAATTATCCAAATCTCAAGAAAGTAAACTTAAAACACACCTAAATTCTACATTATACATCCAAATGTACATTTTCTGACTTGTTGAAACCTCACTGTTGTTGGTGTTATGCACATCATGCTGCTGAGGGAGTTGGTGCTGTTGCCTTGTTCGGCACAAATATAAAACTGGATTTAACTTTAGTAAGCTGTATTTTATAGTATGTGTACTATTATATCATTATTTGCACAGAATCTCTGTGCCTTTAGGTTTGAAATTCAAAAATAAAATGAAAGCAATGAAAATACAAGAACAGTCCAACCCCTTCATAAGAGTCAACATCTGTTCTGTTTTTCCAGTTGCCACGTATGAAGCCACAGAAGTATGTCATCCTCATTGAAGAGGAGATTCCAGTGGAGAAGCTGAAAGCAGCTGTTGTCAGAATTTATGACTTCTATCATACAGGTGAGGGGTTGAGCAGCTATCCTGGGACCAGGTAGTCATTCCTCCTGGATTGCATCAAAGTCACTTAAAGAAAAAATAAGCATACAGTAGATCAAATCATCAACAGAGTTTTATGCCCAAGATAGTGAGTCAAAAGGAGCAAACATTATATTCCAAAGATATTGGCAACATTATAGAACTTCCATAATTTACCAGTTAGAAAATAAACTCAAAAACAGCCCTGCCTTTTGACACGATTCATTAGCATAAAACACAGAAGTGTCAGTTGCACTAGGAAGTGAAGTTCTCCACACTCACTAACACATCACTGTCGGTGAATCTCACTTACCTAATCAGAGGAGCCTCCCTGTCCTGAATTGCCAGCATAAACTTGTGGTGCTCAAGCTGTGCCCTTAAGACTCATCATTCACTGAAAACGTTATGCTTGCATGGACCCAAATGCTCATTCCCAATTGTATGCAGCAGGAGGTGTTCTTTCTCCCCTGGGATGTGCTTCTTGATTCAGAATTGACTTGAACCAATACCATCTCTTTTGCACCTATCGGTGAAAATAATTACAAGGGAGAAATATGGTACAAAAAGAGATATATGTATTCAACTTGCTTTAAAAGGTAACATTCATTCCCAGAATATAATGCATAATCCTTTATACATACATATTCAGGCCAGAGAGAAGCAAAAGGACATCACAGCCAAGTGGGAGAATGCTGACACACAGATCTCTCATCCAGCAGCGAGGAATTTCAGTGGCATAGTGAGACACTACTGATGTCGTGCTAGATCTTCTCCATTATAAACACTCGCATAATGTTCATAGAATTAATGTCACATATGGGCGACTACCTGAAGAACTGGCTGGTTTTTAATAACTTCACAGACTCTGGGTTTTGTAACCATATTGGTCAAGCAGACATCAGCACCTTTTAAAATAACCTGCTTGTGTTTTTCACATGTTTTCTGCCCATCTCCCTAACCCGACTTACAGCTGTCATTTGTTAGTCTCCCTGGCAGTTTCTCTCTCTCAGCTGAATTGCATGGCTTTGTGAAAAATTACATTTCATACAAATAACCTTCTTGCTATACCAAGTTATGTATTTCTCAGTACCTGGACCTAGGGTGGTATGCTATATATAGGCCGCATGCTAAGGATTACTGAGTACCCAATGTTTTTTTCTCTCTTTTGTGTTCCAGAGGAACATGCAGAGACTGAATACAGTGCCCCTTCGAGCACAGGTAAGGATTTGCCCTTTAATCTTTGGGTTGTTTGACTAGTGAAAGGTGTAGTACGTCTTGTGTCAAGAAGGAGCCAGAGAAGGCGACTTTATCAGCATGTTAATTTCATAGATACTCATAAAATTCCAATTTCTTTTATCATTTTCTCATGAGGATACAGCTTGCACTGGCTTCTCCTAAATGTCTCCTCTTTTATTTAGGTATTGAAGAAGCTTGAGGTGATAGGATCTGTGCTAAACCCTTTGAAAGTTCACTTTTCATATGCTGATCATTTCAATTACACCTCATTTCCAGAAGAAGCTTCCATGACATCAGAATATTTTTTGCAATTTAAAGAAATACAAGTGTAAATCAATGTCCTTAAACTGTGGAACATTAAAAAGAAAGGAAAATCCCAAATGTGTAATAGCATTTTGTTACTGATGATTTGCCAAATATATTTTTTAAATCTTATGGTAAAACTTGATAGACATGAAGTGCTCATGAATTAGGAGTTTGGTACTAAAAAAAAACACACACAGTAGTCATTATCCCTTACAAGTTTTGTGTTTTCAGCTTTTGTGTGTGCAAGATGTGCTTTTAATAATAAGCTGCTGAGGTCACAAAATAGTGAATGTGCAAATTTTTGTCTTCTTGTTTTGCTTTCAAGATTTTCATTTTTATCATTCATTTCACTAAAGTTCTTCTCTGATTTCCTTTGAGTTAGTGACATACTGCAGTTGACAATCCTTGTGACCTTTTTATTCATTCATCTGATCTCACTCTCATGTGACTGTCCTTGCATCATTGAAATCTGTGTAAAGTTGGTTGGCTTCAACTAGTGTACAAAGGGAGACGGAGGTGGTAGAACATACAGTAATCCCTCCCTGATCACGGTGGTTACGTTCCAGAACCCCCCGCGATAGGTGAAAATCCGCAAAGTAGAAACCATATGTTTGTATGGTTGTTTTTATATATTTTAAGCCCTTAGAAACTCTCCCACACTGTTTATAAATATTCTCTGCACGGTTATACAGTAAACCCTCCTTTATCACGATTAATCCGCTCCAGACAGATAAATGAATTTCCACGAAGTAGAATTCTTTATTTATAAATCTACTATTTTCGCAGTTAGAGCATAGAAAACCTGTTTATGACCTTCTAAATACGTTTTTTAACATTATTAGAGCCCTCTAGACATGAAATAACACCCTTTAGTCAAAAGTTTAAACTGTGCTCCATGACAAGACAGAGATGACAGTTCTTTCTCACAATTAAAAGAATGCAAACATATCTTCCTCTTCAAAGGAGTGTGCAGTCAGGAGCAGAGAATTTCAGAGAGAGACAGAAAAGTAAACAAGCAAAAATCAATAGGGCTGTTGGACATTTAAGTATGGGAAGCACTGCGATAAAGCGGCTGCAATGAAGAGATCAATGTGAAGGTAGCCTTTCAGCATTTTTTTACAGGCGCGTCTGTATCTTCTAAGCAAACAGCCTCTGTGCAACCAGCCCCTCTGCTCACACCCCCTCCGTCAGGAGCAGAGAATGTCAGAGTGAGTGAGAGAGACAGAGAAAAGCAAACAATCAAAACTCAATACGGGCTTTTAGAGCTTTGAAGTGTGCGAAGCACCGCGCAGGAAGCATGCATATCTTATATCATTGAGGAGTTTTAGTTAATATGTAATACATGCTCTGATTGGGTAGCTTCTAAGCCATCTGCCAATAGCGTCCCTTGTATGAAATCAACTAGGCAAACAAACTGAGGAAGCATGTACCATAAATTAAAAGACTCATTGTCCGCAGAAATCCGCAAACCAGCGAAAAATCCGTGATATATATTTAGATATGCTTACATTTAAAATCGCTGATGGAGTGAAGCCGCGAAAGTCGAAGCGCGATATAGTGAGGCATCACTGTACTGACTATGAACTAAACCAGAATAGCAGCACATGTCCCTCATTATGTTCCAAAAAAAATGATAAAGTAAAGACAGTCATGTGCTGTTTGTCACCCTAGATCTAATTTATTTACTGTGGGACTTACTGATTGTTAAGCATGTCCAAAGGTGTAATGTAAATGTACATCTGACAATATGTAGTTCCAAAATATTTGTTTTTACTTAGTATTTCTCTGAAGAGTCTACATTGTCCAGACATTTGATAATATTTTGAAGCACAAAGCAAACCTTTGCAATTATACAACATGCAAAGTTTTAATAGAAGTGTATAATCTCAGTGAAGAAAAATTAACAGGGCAAGTAGCTACTGAAACAGTATGCGTAATTACTTAAATGAATGAAGTGTATTATCATGATATTCCCCCCTTTACTTCTTTTATTCAGAAATAAGTGAACTCACCAGGTTTGTTACCAGGTTGGTCTATTCTCGCACCTTAAGATTAACAATTAACACACACATACATAGATATACACATAAACACAGACGGTAACCACCAATGTATCCTATGAATAACGTATACGCAGCCCGTTATTCTCTAGCACTTTAACCCACACAAGTGCCAAAGAATAGCACATGCACAGACCATCATTCCCTAGTACTTCAAGAGACTTACTTATGAACAACATACAATATCCTAGATATACCTCAGACCTAAACATTACTTTGATCTGCAAGAGTATATATTCAAACATATGAAGGCTCAAACACCTTGGCTCTAGGCCATTTATCAACCATTGATGTCTTAGTTTAATGCATTGTTCACTATTGGACAGAGCACTTCGTCCTCAGCTGATAAAACTCACAATTCAGATCATATGGCACTTCTTTACTGCTTCAGGTGATCTAAATATTTATCTTATTACTTAAATCATTCTAGATATAAAGACAAAGTATAGAAAAATAAAAACAACTTGGTATTGATTAAAGAACAATAATACCAGTAGTGGATATTATAAAAGAAAATATAGATAGCAAAGTCTAGATATAGTCTTTAGAAAGAGTGTCAAAGATGAATGTCCTAGGGCAGCTATTGATCTAGCAATTGATATCCATCCATCATCCAACCCGCTATATCCTAACTACAGGGTCACGAGCAAGAGTCTGCTGGATTGTTCATGAAGTGCTTTAAATGACAATCAGCAGAAAATAGTTGCATGTCTCTCACATGATGATGATCTCCTGATGTCGCTCCTTCCCTCTCCTGATGTCACTCTGTGTTCATTTCTTGGACAAGCTATATTTATTTAAATTAAAATACCACAAAGAATTCCAGAACATGAGATGTTAAACACTGTGAGAGATGGTCGGCAGTTTATCCCAGCCAGCACCCCCAGACTGCTAGATGAAGTCCTCCTTGCAACATGGAGGTGCCCCGAATTCCCACAGGGCATTACGGACAATGGAGTTCGGCTTCACAGCCCTACTGGATACCGTGGGGGCCACCAGGGGACGCTGCAGGGAGGCACAGGGATTTATATTTTCCTTATAGCCCAGAAGTATTCCCTAGTCATGGGGATGGAAAAAAGTAAGTACTTCCGGGCAGAAGAAAAAGAAGAGTTTTCATCTGACCCGGAAGTGCTATGGAATTACATGGACTGAAGGACAGAAGCACTTCCGGGTCAAGCACTATTTAAAGGACTGTGGGAAACCCAGCAGAGGGAGCCGGAGTTGGGAGGGAGTGTGGCAGAGCTGCTGGGTGGAGAGGAGGATTGATTATTGTTTATTATTGGTTTATTGTGGATTATTGAATATTGTGGAGATGGAGGATTTGTGCACAATATAAAAGAAATTAAAATTACTTCTGATACTTTTACCTGGTGTCTGGACATGTTGTCTCCGGGTTTCACTATGGCTGTCAATATAATAAATGACTATGCTTAAAGTCTTTGATCTTTTAAGTATGTCCTGGCATTTCTTCCTTTGCCAAGCTGTAAAACAATTTGGCAATTTCTAATCCCTGGTGTGCCCTATCTGGTCGCAGGTTATAAAGTAATCAATAGAGACTGAGATATTATCCTGGTCTTCTACATTGTTTGCAAAGATGTTTTAAAAGTGAGGTACGCTTCTCGAATAGGAGATGCTTTGATGTTAATTACCTCCTTAAGTGTTCAGTTCACCCTGTCCATCTCGAGCGAAATATTTGTGATATAATTTAGGAAGAGAAGGCACTTTGATGTCAACTGTCATTGTAAGTTTACATTCATTTTTGTTTGCGTGGGCAAAAAATAAAATAAATTATAAAATTTTAAAATCCACAACATTACAATAAGCAAACATTAAATTTAGAATGATCATTGTTTTGTTTTTTATTTTTGTTTTTTTTAAGCAAAGTAATGTTAATGAGAATAACAACTAAAATTTGACAAAAGGACATATTATTCATAATTGAATGGTACAGGGGAAATGCAGTGTTGTCTGTAGTTGCAACGGATTTCTGCATTTAAAGTCAATCAGATTCTGTGATTAATTCTACATTAGCAAACCAGCATAAGCCACAGCAAAGTCTGAGCACTTACTGCATGTGTGGAAACTTGAAAACAAAAAAATAAATTACTGTTTTAAAGGAATTCTGGAATAGAAGGGAAAGATTTGAAGAACTAACACATCAGGTGTGTGACATTTGAATTTTATATTCATTTGACTTGTCCATTAAATGTTACTCTTCAGTAAGTGTTACTAACCAGCTGATGTCGCCTCCACACACAGAAGCAGTCTCACAACAGCAAATATCACAATCCTGATTTGAAAAAGTGCGCTCTTATAATAGCAGCTTTACAATGTTTGGGTAAATTAAAATATTCTGAATTATTTTGGGGCGGCACGGTGGCGCAGTGGTAGCGCTGCTGCCTCGCAGTTAGGAGACCCGGGTTTGCTTCCTGGGTCCTCTGCGTGGAGTTTGCATGTTCTCCCCGTGTCTGCGTGGGTTTCCTCCCACAGTCCAAAGACATGCAGGTTAGGTGGATTGGCGATTCTAAATTGGCCCTAGTGTGTGCTTGGTGTGTGGGTGTGTTTGTGTGTGTCCTGCGGTGGGTTGGCACCCTGCCCAGGATTGGTTCCTGCCTTGTGCCCTGTGTTGGCTGGGATTGGCTCCAGCAGACCCCCATGACCCTGTATTCGGATTCAGCGGGTTAGAAAATGGATGGATGGATTATTTTGATATTTACTAATTCATATAGCAGTGACATAATAGTGCTTGACTTTTTAGTACTGGCTTTAAGAAACATTTTTTCAGTGTTTCATGGGATTTTTCTGTGCTTTTGTGATTTATTGGATTTCTGATCTTTTTTGCTGTGTTTGCACAAACTGTACACATGGTAAGATCAACCAGCCCACAATGATCATACCATTCTTTGTAAACTCCATGCAGCAACCCCCAAAGCCAATAAAATGTCCTCATTTGCTGCTACCCTAAGTGGAAATCCTCCACTCTGTCAAGCACAAAATTAAAAAAAACTAAGGAAATTTAAGGCATTTATTTAATCTTAAACCAAACTATTGTTCATACAATAAAAAATGATACATTAAAAAATTGGTGAGGATAAGATAAATTAAAAGAGACACACATGCACAAAAACTATCCACAATACCTTGTTCAAATTCCCAGATACAATATTAATGGCCAGTAGGGAAATTTCACCTAATAAGTGTCCAGTACTCAACAATTTAAGACCAAATAAAGCAGTGGTACTTTGGAACCTTTACATTTTTGTTGGTGGTGTGTCAAGACAATAGGCTGAGAACCCTTGCCTTAGCGTTATGTACTCATGAGTTCCCAAGCATGAAAGCCCTAAAAATTGCTCAAAATTCCCATTAGAGGATATTACTGTCAAACTCCGGCTAGTAATAAAGGCAAAAACAGGATCTTTATAAAATAAAAGATTAATTTTTTACAAGAATGCTCTGTAATAATATAAAGCTCTATGGAGCAGAAGAATCACAATGAAACACCAAATCTCAAGAGCATTCAAATGAACCGCAAGGGACTGTGGGTTGTCCTCACCATTATAGGGCTGAGGGCGGTCCTTTGCAGTGATGGGCAGGTGACCCTGCCTCTTGATGAGACCACCTACAAAACACAACAAACAAAACACAGGCATAGGGACTAAAGCAAAAAATTGTTAATTAATTAATTAACAAAAGTAACAGTAACATAAATAAAACAATCAAAAGTAAACAAAAGAGACATAAACAAGAATTTGAACCCCAGCTGAAATGTATCAGCCTAAGTGAAATTAATTTTATAATTCAAGTTAGCAAAAAATAGAAGAACCAAATTATTCATTAAAAGTAAATGTATGTTTCAATATATCCAAATGTAGCTTAAGTATTCTGGATGCTGCATATGCATTTGTACTATATGAGCTTTTTAAATTTTCATTATTTTTGTTGTTTTTTTTTGTGCATGGTGCATCTGCAGACTATAATATGCTTATGATTTGTGTACCATTTCTTAAAATAAGCAAGTAGAAACTGCAAACCAATGTCACACATGAAAACACAGCCTGGCACAAAAATAAGATTCTCTGTGTGCAAAACTGACGTCATTAAACAGAAAGCAGAATGAGACACACACAAACCATTTGTGATTGCTCCAAAAAAAATGCAGGAGGAGGACAACTGATTAGGTGCTCAGGATCTGAACTGACTTGATGCTTTGTGGTATGGGATGCCAGTTGAGTGGTGCAGCAAGGAGCAGGCAGTCAGTGAATAACATAAAGGACTGAATTCAATTCTGTTTCACTTGTTTTACTCTTCACCATTACAGTGAAAATGTAGCACGAGTGAGCTTGATAGTTATTTTACACGTTGCTTCTTCTTCCGTTTGTATTTCCAGTCGTTAATGTTAGTGGTTAGACGACATTCTGCTGTTATGTACCAAAAATCTAGAATATGTTACCAACAGAGGGAGATACACCAGGCTTACACTGTGGATCACTTTTAAAAATCTCTGAAAAACCACTTTTTTATTTTGGCTTTTTCGTAGACACGCTTTACTTCCACTCTTAATAGACCATACATGTTTTGAGTTATCTTATTCTTCTTGGACTTACAGTCATTATTGTTCTTTACTTTTCTCTGCTTTCTTTCTCATTTTTATATCCATCACCACCTAATCAAGGCACTGCATAGCCACCTGTGATATTTGAATGAAAACAAATACCCCGACCGTCCATGAGATCGACGACATCGAAACCGCAGTAACAAAGTAAAAAAAAACAAAACAAATAGGAACGACTGAAGTACATTTATGTTAGGTAGAAGACCTAGTGGTGGCTGGGTAGACTAGAGCCTTGGAACTCCTACAGATTTTGTTTTTTACTCCAGCTTATCTAAAGTTTTCTTTTTTCTGTTCTCATCATCCGACTCATCTTTAGAGACTTAAAAAACTAGCATTACTTTATGAATATAGCTTACATTACCTGTAGGGATGAACTAGTGATTGGGACTAATGGGAAACAGTCTTCCACACTCAATCACTCTCTCTCTCTCTCTCTCTTTGAACAGAGTGAGAGTGAGACACAATGTGATTGGTCCACACTACATCCTCAGTGAACCTGTCCAGTCATGTGATGCTATTAACTTTCAGCCACCCGGCACCACCTAACCGAAAAAAAAATAAATAATAGCAGAGAGTAGAAATAGAGGACTCTTTTTAAATTAAATAAATAAATAAGCAATTTATGTGTGAGGGACTGTAGCAGTGACCATGGATTCTATTGAGGACGACCCTAGCAAGGACCTTACCCAGCACTGACAGCAGTGTTATCCCCCTGTAGTTGCTGCAATCCAGGCGATCACCCTTCCCTTTCCAGATAGGGACGACAAATCCCATTTTCCAGTCAGTTGGGATGATACCAGTCTCCCAAATGGAAGCAAAGATTGCTTGCAATGCCAGGAGGACAGCCTTACCACCAGCCTAGAGAAGTTCACCCCAGATACCACAGATCCCTGCAGCCTTTAAACCACTCAGCTGGTTCACCACCTGTGCAATCTCAGTGAGATTACACCTAAGAAGTCTACCATCGACCACATCCTGGCACTGAGGGTTCTCATGGAGCGCAAACGCGAATATCGGCAGAGTTTCTTTGCAGCCTTTGTCGATTTTCATAAGGTGTTCGACTCAGTTGATCAAGCTGCCCTGTGGGACATCCTGAGGGTTCGCGGGATCCCCTCAAGGTTGCTGGATATCATGGCTGGCCTATACACTGGTACTGTGAGTGCTGTGCAGAGTGGAGGCAGAACCTCTGTCTCTTTCCCAGTTGATCATGGGGTTTGTCAGGGGTGTGTTCTTGCTCTTACTCTGTTCAATGCTTGTTTGGACTGGGTGTTGGGCAAGGTCGTGGGAACCAGCAGCTGTGAGGCATCTGTTGGTGAAGAACGATTCATGGATTTTGACTTTGCTGACGATGCTGTGATCTTCACGGAGTCAATAGAGGCTCTGACTGGGGCGCTGAGACTGAGTGAGAATAAAAACCAAGATCCAGGCCTTTAATGACCTCTTGGACATAGCCATCAGCAGTGTGTCTGTGTGCGGAGAGAATGTCGACCTTGTTGAGAGGTTTACATACCTTGGTAGTGACATTCATGTCTCTGGTGACTCTTCCTGTGAAATCAGTAAACGGATTGGGAGAGCATGGGGGGTTATGAGGTCGCTAGAAAGGGGTATGTGGCATTCCCGATATCTATGCAAAAGGACGAAGGTCCAAGTCTTTAGAGTCCTGTTGCTTCCTGTCTTGTTATATGGTTGCAGGACATGGACACTATCCAGTGACCTGAGATAAAGACTGGTCTGACACGCCTCCTTTTTACTGTTTCCTCACAGCTTGGATTGCTGCTGTCATAATCGGTTTGAGTTTCATGGTTTGTTTCAATTATGACAGTATTTGTAGGACTTGTGTTGAAGTGACATTCGGCATCTGTCAAGCGTTGTAAGCATACAACCGGTTTCATTGATAACTTCACATCCAGCTTTTGAGAGTTTAAACATTCATAAACATCGAAGTGTCCACTACTGAAATCGTCTCCTGTGAATCTAAGATGTTTAAGAGGCATTGGTGGTTCTCTAAAGGTGTAAAATATTTGGCCATATCGGTACACTTGAAAGCGACAATCGAACAATTCAGCAGCAGCCATCAACTCACATGCAGATGCATAGGTGAAGGGCTTAAGCATTTCACTCTTATAGTGCTCCTGTGTAGTATAATTATCTCCTGTACCGTCATCAGTCCAAACCTTGAACCTGTCCCAGTCATTCAATACATAAGACACAATGTTCCTCCAGATGTCAAGAGTGAGCCTGATATGGCATTGCAATATGTAACAAAGAGAATGGAAAAGGTAGGTGCCATCTCTGGGCATGGAAACAACTCGGTAAGTGACAGTTCTTTGATTGATGGTGATCACCTCGATAGACATGTTAATGGGAGTACGGTTGGAATGATAAAGGAAATGGGTACCTGAACAGTCAACTAAGTCTAAAATACCTACACAATAACTATAATCGTAATAAATGAACAATAAAACAGCGGAGAAGCCATGGATTAATTAAAAAGGCTGTAGTTATCAGCAGGGAAATGTGAATTCCGTGGTGAAGCAAGGAAGGGAATGTAGAGAATGGAGTGACGGACGGCCTTATATAGGAAGGTAGCCAACAACGTGGAAGGCGTTGGGATGGGGGACGCAATGCCGCCTCACACGGCGACCGAGCTGCAGGCTATGGACGTATATATGTACGTAAGTAGGATTCAGTTATGACCGTTACACGTAGAATTTCAAAATGAAACCTGCTTAACTTTTGTAAATAAGCTGTAAGGAATAAGCCTGCCAAATTTCAGCCTTCTACCTACACGGGAAGTTGGAGAATTAGTGACATTGGAAACTTCAATATGGCAGCCAACAGTGGCATCATACCACTGAAATAAGTACGCACATCGGTTTTGGTTAGCGCAGGGAAGCCGCCTACCAAATTTCGTGAAGATGGGGCCATAAATAAGAAAGTTCAACATGACGAATGTTGTCAACCGTTATGACCGTTACGTGTAGAATTTCGAAATGAAACCTGCCCAGCTTTTGTAAGTAAGCTGTAAGGAATGAGCCTGCCAAATTTCAGCTTTCTACCTACACGGGAACTTGGAGAATTAGTGATGAGTGAGTGAGTGAGTGAGTGAGTGAGTGAGTCAGTGAGTCAGTGAGTGAGTGAGGGCTTTGCCTTTTATTAGTATAGATTTACTTATTGATTGATTCATTCATTCACTCATTTATTCATAGTTTGGCTGTGAGTCTGTATCCTTATGTTTAATGTTTCTGCTGCTGTATGCAACTGAATATCTTCATGAGATTAATAAAGTTTATCTAATCTAATCATAATCTTTTCTTAGGGCAAAACAATAGAAGGAATAAAGGTATTAAACTATGAGATCACTAAAAGGCAAAAAATGATTCATTGGTTGGGAGTCAGGACTGAACCTGTGCACCAGTACACTACATGACTAAATCAGTAAACAGGATTGGGCAAAATTAACTTTACAGTTGTTCATATGAAAAAAGATATGCAAGTTATGATTATTATAATATCTTTATTAACTTTATTAAATCAAAACAATGTCACAATGGTACAGTGCACATACAATCTCATAAGTGCTCAACTTGCCAGCCTCACGTAATCAGAACTGTAAACCTACTTTTGCCCACCCTTGTATTCAAATACATTGAAGGGTTCAAGAATAGTTGGTGTCTGGCCCCTTGTGGTGCACCAGTCTGGACAAAAGTCGCATGCCAGTTTTTGATCCCAGTCCATCCCTGAGTATCTGTCGCTAATACCAATAAGGAATGCTCTTTCTCGAAGCAGGTAGGCTTTGGCAAAAATTAGAATGAGACAAAAAAAACTTTAACACTGATACCCCTTGAAAGTGATAGGCCTTTCAACAACTGGATTTCACAGGAATCATGTAGGATTTTGCTGAAAAGAACACCAGAATAAAAAGCTTATGTAGACAGGGACACAGATTATGCTATTGTGTGTGGAGCATTCACCAAAGATTGTGTGGGTGTTATGGATTGACTGGCCAGACAGCAATGGTGGAAGTGACCTTGTTGCACAGACACAGTTGTTTACAATGGATTCACGCTGCTTATTCCTTCAGTCACAAGTGCTGATACAATATGGATGGTCTAAAAGCCAGACTGGTGTTTCATAGTGCAAATGCCTGTGGCACATAATATACAGTAATACAAAGCGATATTGTGTGCATCAAATGCTATACAGTGCATCTGGAAAGTATTCATAGCACATCATTTTTTCCACATTTTGTTATGTTACAGCCTAATTCTACACACAACATCCCATAATGACAATGTGAAACACGTTTACTTGACGCTTTTACAAATGTATTATTTGTGTAGAATTCTGAGGAAAAAAATGAATTTAATCCATTTTGGAATAAGGCTGTAACATAACAAAATGTGGAAAAAATGATGTGCTATGAATACTTTCCGGATGTACACTGTATATGGTGCTTGCATTGAGTCACTACATGAAGGTAAACTGCAGAGTGGGTGGGGAGGTTGTTTTAACAGGCAGTGCATTGGGGGGCCCAAGGCTGACCTCAGCCTAGGGGCTCCTGATTGGTTAATCCACCCCTGATAAGGACTCTACCTCTCTACTAATTATGTATCTATTGTATGTAACGTGTTGTGGAGGATGGCTGGCTGTTTATCCCAGCCAATACCCCCAAGCCGCCAGGTGGAGCCCTCCTTGCAGCATGGAGGTCCCCAGAAGACCAGCAGGGCATCATGGACAATGGAGTTTTTATGCACCGCCCTGCTGGATGCCATGGGGGCCATGAGAGGGAGCTGCAGGGAGGACTGAAAAGTTCTTTGTGCCCTATGACCCGGAAGTTCGTCATAGGAAGAGCAAACGGGCTTCCGGGGTGAGAAAAGCATTGTTTACCCTGACCTGGAAGGAATAAGGACTTATGGACTGTTGGATTGGGAACACTTCCGGGTCGGGGAATATAAAAGGACTTTGGGAACTCCCAGGCAATGAGCTGAGTTGGGAGGCAGGGTGGCTAAGCGTCTGGGAGAGTGGAGGATTATTATTATTATTGTTATTGTTATTGGAGTATTTGGGAGTGGAGGGTGCTTTGTGCACATTATTGATATAATAAATATCATTATTGGACTTTTACCTAGTGTCTAACGTGGTGTCTGAGGGTGCAAGGGTGCGAGCAAGCACTTATTCTATTACAGTGTGTATATAGCACTTTTCTCATTACTCAATGCACCTCAGTGAGTGGGGAGCCACTTCAACACCACTAATGGATAGCATCCTCCTGGATGATGCAAAGGCAGCCATTTCTTGTTCCAGCACGCTGTTAGGTGGTGAAATGGACAGGGGATGATTAGGGGTCCAGAAGGACTAGGCCGTGGTGGGCAGTTTAGCCTGGACATCATCATACACACTGCTCTTAATAAGGGATGCCCAGGGAACTTTAATGACCACAGAGAGTCAGGACCTCAATTTTACATCTCAGCCTAAGGATGGTGCCATTTTTACAGTACAGTGTCCCCGTAACTATGCTGGGGCTTTGGAATCCACATTCGGCTCACAGGGTAAGCAGCCCCTGCTGGACTCACCAACACCTCTTCTAAAAGCAACCCAAGCTTTTTCAAGATGGTCTCCCAACCAAGTACTGGCCAATCCCAAACTTGCTTAGCTTCAGATGGAAGACCAGTTCTGAAGTGCATGTGGTATGGCAGCTGGCTAAGAATAAATGCATGTTTTACCATTTGGGCAACAGAATCCAAACACTGATTTAATGGTGTAAACACTCAAGTTATGCTATTAGGACAACAAGGCAAATTTCACTTTATTGGCCATTCACAATACTTTCTATTAGAAAAGAAGGGAATATGGGTCCATAAATATGACTGTGTACATTTGTGGCTGACCAGAATAACGAGTTGTTGTGAATGGTACACATTAACAATATCAGATACAGTATGTGCTGAATACAGAATATTTATAAATAAAAAAGTCAAAAATGAAGAACTGAATCAGCTAATTACAAATACCGTTACATCTCGCCAATATGCACAAACATAAAATAGCAATAGCATTGCATTATATTGCATTTAAATCAGTAATGAACTAACAAGAACCAATAAATAAACCAAAACTTAGCTTCGGAAATACTAATGATAATCTCAAACGTATGTCTGTTTAAAGTCCACTACAATAACAAAATGGAAAATGAAAATGCTTACAATTCGTTGCATCATGCACATTGTATTCTACGGTATATACAGTAGAACGAATGTGAAACCACCCAAACGGTTATGTTGAAAGGAATAAACAAAGCAGGAGCCCCCCGAATACAATGTTTCTGGCTTCCCCTCATCGATATCCGAGGCTGACTGCCATCAGATGAGGACCCGGCATCCCAAATCTGTTGGCTCCAAAATTTACAAAATCTTTTGCAAACCGATCTAGCCTAGCATTATGGAGACAATCACTGCAAAACGTGGCCAGAACAAAACGAACAAACGTCGACTGCAGTCTGGTTTTTAGACCTTTTAACAACGTAAGAGTTAGCCATGAAGTCACATCTCACGTTGTTTATCTCATCGCTTAGCAACGCGGCAGGTATAAAAACCCTACTAAGGGCGCAGCTCTTCACTCTTTACCGTAACCTTTCACAGTTAGTGTCAGTGTTCGCAACCTTCTTTGTAATATAGTCCAGATGATGGCCTGCAAGAGCTACAACGCTGTGCACACAATGCTTGGGTTTCTTCGTGCTTTTCTAGAGTTTTTGACTTCGATCGCTGCCGGGACTGGAGTGCCGCAGCTGCTGTCGGGGGTGCTGGTGGGTCACCTGTGGAGCAGCAGCCAACGTTTGAACTCGTGTGACGTGGCGAACTACACAAGGGATGCAGATTCTCGGGTCCAGGAATGTGCCTTCGATGCAAGACCTGCCACACACTGCGATCAGGAGCAAAGGTCGGGACCATCCACCTATGAAAACGAAATTAGGATGACCGAAAACGTACGGGCGTTCGCGGACAAGCAAGATGATATCCACTTTCTAAGAAACCAAATGCAAAGGAAGGACGATCAAATTCGGGAGACTGTTCAGACCATCAGAGACCTGCGCGAAGAGATCCGTCTTCTCCGCGAGCTGGAGCCGGCTAAAGACGCCAAGATCCGTGACAACGAGCAGAGGATCACAGAGCAGCAAGAGGAGATTTGCGTTTTACAAGAGGAGGGCCGTCGCAAAGATGCCAAGATCCGAGAGAACGAGGAGACGATCCGTAGCTGCAAGTGGCAGACGGCGTCTTTAAGGAGCAGATGTGGCAAATACAGGCGGAGAAGAACAAGAAGAGTGAGCCTGAGCGGCCCCGGCCATTATGAGGGCGACCAATAGAGTAGTAAGTGGACAGATTTCATATAGCGCCCTTCACTTTTTTTAGAACGCAACAAAGCATGTCACCAACGGTCGTGAGATCAAAAGAAAAACCCATAGGTGATGGGTTAATTACATCGCGAAATTTTAAAAAAGGATTTTGAAGAATACACTGTTTCATTTATAATATACAGGGGTCTTTGTAAAAGGGTTGCTCTGCAGGGTGGTGAAGAGATTTTTGTGGTAAGAACAAATGAAAGAAGTAAATTAAGTTAGAAAATTTGTGCTGCACAAAATGGTGACAAATATATATTTTTGAAACTACAGGCAATTAAACCTGTTTACCACAAAGTAAGTGCCAAGTCGTAGTTGTAGTGGCCAGACCTTGAAACCTTAAAAGAGAAGCAGCTCCCTAAAAGTCAAGTCACTCTACATTGCCAAATAATTTCAAATCCTACATTGTGCAACCATTATATCATCATTTTACAGTCACTTGTAATCAATTAGTTGTCTTTGCCCTTAAACCCAGACCAAACAAAATCACCTAAAACCTTGTATTTGATACACAGGGTATTTATTTATAACCTTTAACACAAGTGGCAGCACATCTACATCAAAACAAACCTGTTTGCTACTCATCGTCTCCTATCTATCTGTCAGCCGCAGCACCTGCCATATTTGTGAATTTGAAAGGTCTGCCAAATATTAGCACATCATAAAATATATTGTAGTAGTAGTAGTGGTGGCAGAATTGTCACATGTAAAATTGTGAAATTCTTGCATTGATGTCCAACCAATATGCAATATGTTAAAACACATAACTTCATGGTATTTAATAGAAAACAGCAGCTTCCATGACATACTCTTTACCTCTTATTGTACACTCAGATTCCACGTGAGGGGTCCTAGTATTATACCACTAGCAATGCTGGTAAGGTAGTTAGGAACATTGGGATTCTCAGCTCTTGAAGATGTTTCTGGAAGGACATTTCAGTGATTGAATTGTTTCCTGTGACTTGCAGCCTTTTTCATATAGAAACATATTTGAAAATATGCTGCATGCCACTCATATTCAATATGAAGCTTGGGTGATCATTCCCACAGTGATAAAGGCCTAGTCAACTGGCAGCATCCAGAAAAGAGTAAAGTCTGGGTGCTCGTCATTGAGGATGATGAGTTATGAATGGCACTAGCTTACAGTGTTATTACTGTAGCATTTAAAATTACACCTTCTATTGACTAACTAAAAGATCACAATATGCAATTTCAAGACATCTCAGGTCCCTTATTTAAGCCCCTTGGCCTGAGTTTCCTCGAATGCTGGAATATTGTAATCTTTTTAGTTAGCCAAAAAAAGCTGTCATTTTGCTTGACTTCTCATTTCATCCATAATGGCTAACAAGGTACAACACCCTAGTACTGTAACATCCTAATCAACAATGAAGCATGCCGCCATGATTATTGTGAATAACTTACCTGTGCCAGGACGATTCCATCTTCATTACCTGAAAAATGTTATTTTACTATTAATATGCTTGGCTCTTAGAGTAATAAGCAAATAAGTGTCTGAGTATCTTAAGATTATAACTGGGAATACAAGGGGACAGGCACTCTAAAATATAAGGAGGATCAGAATTGATCAGAGCTTTATATAACATGAATAGTCTTTTCAAGTCAATTCTAAAGGAAATGGGTAGCCAGTGTGGCGATGCTAAGACTGGTGAGATGTGCTCAGATTTTCTTTTTCTGGTTAAGATTCTTGCTGCTGCATTTTGAACAATCTACAATCAAATTAATGCTAATAGCAAAAACTAATGAATTTTTTCAAAATCTTGAGAAGCTATAAAAGGTCTGTCTCTGGTAATGTTTCTTAAATATCAATATGCTTTAAATTCATAATAATTGGAAATATTCTTTTGTTACATTTCAGTTCAGCCACAAACAGGTTGATTCCTACTGGGCTTATGAGTGTGAAAATTCTAAGCACTGGAAAAGTTATAGTTCATCACTATGGATTTCTACTCCAGTGAAATATAAATTCAATTATTGTATGGACTGTTGTCTATTTAAGCCCAAATACTGCATAAATCAGACTAAAATTTGTATGGTACAAAGTGCTTAACATTACATTTACTGTGCCAACTCCAAAAACATGACAAGGGGACAAAGTGTTGCACTTTTATAAAGCATACCACCAAAGTGAGGGCATACAAAAGCCCAATACAAAGCCATTTACATAGCAGTGGTGTGAATGAATGTAGCTTAGCTGGAGGGTACTGATGCTTTAAAATGAACAGGGGAAAAAATTGAGCATTCCATGTAGAAGCAAAATTAGCATCTAAATTAAAACCCTATTCTAAAAGGTCCTAAAATCTAGTATTGGGAGATTCCGTACAAGGATGAAAGTATTGTAGCCAACTCAATTATTCACTTTCCAGTTTCAGCTGCTCATTTAATCCTTTAAAAGCTTTCAGATGTTTCCAAGTTGCAAATTGCCATCTTGTTCTTATCTGTTGGAAACTCAGATCTTCAACCAGAACATTTTTAATGTAAGCGTTTCCCATCCTGGGTAGGTTCTCACATTCTACGCAGTTGAAAGGCAGTTTCTGCTTACTAAAATGGTGAAGCAGGTTTGAAAATGAATAGACAGACAAGTAATCAATTCTGTACAGGTACACCTAGTAAGACACGGTGGCAAAGAATTGCAGATTTGTTTAAAATAAAGAGAGGTACAAAAGAGGAAACGAATGCGTAAAGGGATGGGTGAAGCTACTGTATTTACAATGATGTCTGTGCATATACTTTATAGGGCCTACCTGCACATAAATGATAAAACACTTCTCTGGAAGTAACATTTATTCAGAGACACATCTGCATTCATGGAGGGCCATTTTAGAGTTGACAGTCAGCTTCTTGTGCACATTTTAGAAGCAGTGGTGTTTGCCATGGTGCTTTCATTTCTGTCATTTATAAATATATTTAAAAATCATAATCACAAAGTTGCAAATAGCTAAGCATAAACACAATGGATCCTGGAATAATTAATCAAATTTAATTATACATTATTGTTCTTGTTATAAAATATCTTTAAAATCGTTAAAACTTTGGTTAAAACTGTGTGCCGTGTACAGAAAAATCTTAAAACACTATATTCTTAATAAAAATAAATATAAACTATTTCTGGCATGCCACATACCGTATATATAATTACAGTTTACAATACAGTTTATTTTTGTATAGCTTAAAATCACACAGGCAGTGCCTTATATTTTAGAGTGCCTGTCCCCTTGTATTCCCAGTTATAATCTTAGATACTCAGACACTTATTAGCTTATTACTCTAAGAGCCAAGCATATAAATAGTAAAATAACATTTTTCAGGTAATGAAGATGGAATCGTCCCGGAACAGGTAAGTATTATATAAAGTATGTTTTTGCAAGTATTAAATATTTATCCACATATGTTTCAGTATTTGAATTCTTATGACTGTGTCTACCCAAAAGTCCTAAGCCTGCTTATTGTCTGTTTGATTAATTTCCAACTTACTCCTCTATTAATCCCCTCTATTAAATTTTTTGATTAGTAAATCATTATTTTTGACATATTTTTAATTTATTTGTGACTCTTTCACCCCTTTAACAGATCAAAAAACGCACCATACAATATATAAATGTAATATAATACATCCATCCATCCATCCATTATCCAACCCGCTATATCCTATAATTACAGGGTCACGGGGGTCAATCCCAGCCAACACAGGGCGCAAGGCAGGAAACAAACCCTGGGCAGGGCGCCAGCCCACTGCAGGGCACAAACAAACAACACACACACACACGAGACAATTTAGGATCGCCAATGCACCTAACCTGCATGTCTTTGGACTGTGGGAGGAAACCCACGCAAAACATGGGGACAAGCATTATAATACAAATGTTTCAAATTGAAGGAGAGACAAAACATAAATTATATAGACAGTAAAACAAAGTAAACACATAATTTATGGTAAAAAACTGGCAGCTGTGGTTGCCATAATTTTACCATAAAAATACGGTGTGAAAATATTTTTATGTCAACTGTATTACATTCTGAAGCTGCCTATCATGCAGTAAATAACTGTTGTTTGTTTTCAGCGCATTACTATAGCAGTAAGCAAAAATGCACACTGTAGAAAAAAATCCCAACCATTAAACCATCAAAAAACACTGTCAGAAGCCCAGACCAGTATACAGTGTGCATCAAGAAAGTAAAAGCCATCAATAACACAACATTTTGTTTTTATTTTTTATAAAAGTAAATTTTTAATTTATAGTACAAAATACAATGCAACATTTTCTTGTTTAAACCTCACACCAATTACATCTTCACTCACAAATGTGTTATTGATAAGGATTTAATGTTTAATGAAGTTATTGAAAAGTTGTCTGGTGGAGAAGAAAAGTTTGCTTTGGTGGTGTAAGGTGTGCTACAGGTTTGCCATTGTATTGAAAACAACCCAAAATAAACCAGCCTCCATAAAAATGCCAGCACATTGGACAAAAAACGTTTGTTAACCCTGTTTTAAGTTTTTTTTTCCCCCACACTTTGCAAAGGTGTGTGGATCACCAGAAACAATATGGTAAAAGGGAGGCATTCCATCCATCCATTTTCTAACCCGCTGAATCCAAATACAGGGTCACGGGGGTCTGCTGGAGCCAGTCCCAGCCAACACAGGGCACAAGGCAGGAACCAATCCTGGGCAGGGTGCCAACCCACTGCAGGACACACACAAACACACCAAGCACACACCAGGGCCAATTTAGAATCGCCAATCCACCTAACCTGCATGTCTTTGGATTGTGGGAGGAAACCCACGCAGACACGGGGAGAACATGCAAACTCCATGCAGGGAAGACCCTGGAAGCGAACCCAGGTCTCCTAACTGTGAGGTAGCAGCGCTACCACTGCGCCACCGTGCCACCCTGGGAGGCATTCCCCTATGCAAATACGTAGCGTAACTGTATGCACATTTAGAAACTGGTGCCAAGATAAAAATAACAGAAAATGTTGAAGTTCTCAAAAATTGCCCCATACTCTATATGCCAACCACACAAACTCATTTTACCTCGGGTGCATATTTATTAAAAATAATATTGAAGCAACAGCTATGTCGAGCCAGTAAATGATCTTTTTGAGTTAAATTAATGTACTGTATGGTATCTTTTTAAAATTAGAGAGTATTCTGTATGTTCTTGGTCACCGGGCACAGTCAGCAAACAGTAACCTTTCTTTAAACAGCTTGGTGCAGTAAAATGGGTTTAGTACGATTTCCTTTTTGACTGCATTATCTCATTTTTGTCTCCATGGTTATCGTTTTTTTCACAGAAAAAGATATTTTTTTCAACTTAACAATGGCAAAAATATTATATCGGTCTATGCATTTCATTTCTGTGCTTCCATGTTACTGAAACAGTGTTTTACCTTCAGTATTTAACAGTTTTAAACTAACGGCCATCTTTTACTGTGTACCATGATAGATCCTGGAATCCCAATGGATTTTCAATACTCCAATCTCATATTACTTGTGTCACATTATCCACATGTCTTTTATCAAGTCGAATGCTCAAAATGCAAATGCATGTGTATTTTTTGCACAAAATATGATTAAGAGTTACTTCCAAAAAAAATCTGCTTCTGGCGTATTCCCATAATACTGTGCTTTTGAACTGAAAGTCTGCCTGTCCCCCCGCATTCACTGCTCAAGTTTCCTGCCTTCAATTCAAATGCACATCATGCCACTTGTCTTCGGTAGGATATCTTAAGACATTATGGGAGTGCTGAGGTGAAAGTTCTTACTTTGTAGAGGAGACCATCTTATGACACAATAAGTTAGGAAATGAGTTTGTTTAAGGGTAGTCCACAAATGACCTCATGGTGGAATGTTTTTCTTTACAAGTGCCACCTATGCCAAGTAGCCATTTATTCCATCCTTCCTTTATGCTACTTCCTTATTCCAGTTTTGACTTGTGGGAGGCTGTAGTCATATATTGGTAGCATGGGGGCACAAGGTAGGACCAAATCCCAGACAGGCCACTTAAACCTAGACACCATCACCAACAGAAAATGTTGGAAATAAGGCACCGGCAGTTCTTGTTTGTAATTTCTATCTTAAAAATTTACAGCACAACTCAGAAAAGAGAATGTGAGAAAACTTTAATATTAGTCTACTTTGATTCTGAGACAAATTTATTAACATCACTGGCACTAAATGGAATACTGAGCATGTTACAAAATGTCACATCTCACGGTTTTTCCTCAGTTGCCTAGCAACACCTAAGGCATATATATGCCTCAAGAGTCTTCAACACTTCACTCTTCAACAGAGCTTCCAAGGGAGTCTGAAGGGCGCTAGTGATGAGACACAGCGCGTGTTCTTTGTGAGACTCGAGTGAATTCCTAAACACAAAAATTAAATAAACAAACATCCTGCGCCATTCGCACAATGCACAGGCTTTTCCACACAACATTTAATTTCTTGGCTTCACTTGCCACCTGGACCCGAGCGCCAAAAACACTTGTGGATTGTGAGGCAGGTGGCCTAGACACACTTGAGCAGAGCAACACAGAGTTTGCCTCCCTTATCTCAACTAACAGCAATAATATAGAGGATATCCCTTGTGAAATATGGGATGAAGATGTGCCAGAGTGTGAGGTGGGGGAAGCACTGTGGGTGCAGGATGGCGCCTTACCAGAACCTACATCAGAAATAAAGTCATTTAAAAAGAGGCACAGGAGGGATTCTAAAGAAGGAAGTAAACAATCATTGTCTGGAGAAATTAAATCCGCCATGATGTCTGAGCCAGAACAAGGAGATGATGCTCATGTCAAGACAAGCATGCAATCAGAGAATCAAATCGCAGAATCAAAGAAAAGGCACCTATCAGGCTGTAGAAATTCTCGAAAGAGGAGAAAGAAGAGGATGAGCCTGAAAAGTTCTGGGGTTGAAGAGGGAGAGCAGCAGAAAGGTAAAGTGACCTGAGAGCTGGGGGTCATAACAAAACAGCATCCTTTTGCTTTATTTTGTTTAGTTTGGTACTTCAGCATTATCTGTACACAAACATCTCGGAACTCATTAAAAACAATTTTAGTGAGAAGTCAAGCAAAATGACACCCTTTATTGGCTAACTAAAAAGTTAGTTGGACAGTTATCTGATCCAAAGATCCTGACCATACATTGTTCTCCTCCCTTGCTAAATGAATCTTAGCCTGAAGAGGTCTATTCATTTTTTACATTTAAGATGTCTCACTTAAAGGTTTTCCAATGTTATTTGTCCTAGTGTGTATATATAAACAGGGAACTCCAGTTTTTGTATTACATCTTGCCTGAAGAAGGGGCCTGAGTTGCCTTGAAAGCTTGCATAGTGTAATCTTTTTAGTTAGCAAATAAAAAGTCATTCTGCTTGACTTCTCACTACATTCATAATGGGTAACACGGTACAACACCCTAGTATCACAGTGTTTTCTATAGCATTGCATTCTACAACATAAGGCTGAGTAGTCTTCATTTACACACACCAATAAAGGAGTTATTCTGAATATAAAGTTGCTTATTTTTGACCATACTGACTGTGTGGACACTGGGGGGCATTACAGCTCCCTGAAACTCAACACAACACACACAGGGCACACGTTAAAAAACAAAAGAGACTTTTTATTGCGAGGGAAAACTCTTCACAAAGCATTTCCCACCACTACAGCCACAAGTACAACACAAGTACAGGACATTGACTCTTCTTTCATTCTTTTCAGGTCTTTGCCGCCTCCGCTCCTCCCTGCAAGCTTCGTCCTCCACCTCCCGACTCTGGTTCCTCCCTGTGAGGCCGGCAAGTCCTTTTATATTGGCCAACCCAGAAGTGCTTCTGCTGTTCTGCCTATGTGATCTGCAAGCACTTCCGGGTCAGGTGGAAACCTTATGTCATACGGTTCCTCCATTTTCACAGCACCCCCTAGCGGCACCCATAGTAACCCAACAGGGCTGAGCTATAGAACTTCAAGTCACATGGTGCCCTGTGAGAATCTGGGGCACCATTGCACTCCAGGAGAGTTGCCATTTAGCCTTCTGAGGGAGGCAGTGCAGTAAAGAAGCTGCCTTCCTTCATCCTTCCATTTCTTGTATGTCCCGGCCAGCTTGGGCTGTCAGTTGTCACTTACAACTGCTTTGCTTTATACTACTAAAATAGTGTGGCTCTTACTGAAAGCCTCCTTTGTGATTACCTAAAATTGTGGCTGTTAATACGTTTTCATCGGATAAGCGTACCAAACTTTTACATTTACTGGTAAGGCATGTATTAGAACCCAGAGTTGGACACTCCAGAAGAGAATCAACCTCAATTTTCTTAACCACATGTGCTCATCACTCATATTGGGCAGAAAACATAAGCTGAGAACTCTAGCAGTAGTTCTCATGCTCTTTCGGTCATTTTATGTATGGGTGTATATACTTTATATAGATGCTCTGAAAGAGAAATAGGAGCTTTGAGAGGATGTCTATTTTGACAAAAAACTGCTTGTAACAGCTAAAGAAAGATGGAGGACAATCTACTAGTATCATGCTTAATGTCTTCCATCATACTTCCAAAATTGTATTTAAAGAGTCCTTTCTTTCTTTTTAATAATAATTCTTGGGTATTTAAACTGTTCTGATTCAATCAATGAAACCGATTTAGCCGGACCTGATGTGCAAGAGAACTCGGTGGAAGGAAAAGTAAAAAAGTGGTCAATCTTTGAAATTTGATTAGCAAATGTAATATTAATGGCATAGAGTAATATTGGTCTGAGATATAAAGCACCATGCCGTGGTATCTGTTCAAGCTCACCCCACTTTTCCCACCCTGTTAGTTTTCTTCACATTAGTTACACTTTATATATCATTGCAAATTAACACTGAAATTTTTCTGTTGATGAAAAATCAGCTTGATGGTGGACCTAATTCATCCTATGCTGCCATCTCTGAGGCTCTTCTTTGATTCAAAAATTTGAGTTCAGATCACACATTAAGACTTATTTGTTTCACAAACCAAAGTTACTTCAAAGCAAATGACTGCTAAACTATATGAACAACATCCATGATGGGTGGACATAAGACAAACTAATTAGGTCCCTGTCAGTTTTCAAAGGATTCAAATAATTTCTGAGGGTTTTGCATGCTTTATAATAGATTCCTTGTTGGAGAGCCATTGAGAGGACCCTCCTTTGTATGCTTAGCAATGGCATTTCGGGCCTCACATTTTTTGCACTACAACTAAAAGCTGTGCACGGAAACTAAGGCCACATCCACACTACTCCATTCTCATTTAAAAACACCATTTTAAAACAAAACTGATTTCCATCCACACTAGCATTGTCACATCATTTTCAAAAGTATCCCGGCCGATATTGAATCGACAAAGACGCATGTGATGTAGCCGTTCGCCTATACTGGACTGACAATAAGAGGTGGAGTTATAGGGAGTAACGCACAAAGTGAACGAAACAGCTGACAAAATGTAATGAGCAGGATCCAATTAGAGAAGGACCAGGTAATAAGCACAAACCGGAGTGCAATTAAAAAGGTTTCAAAACTCTTTACACTCTCAAAACTGCAATTTTCAAAACTCTTCATTTTTACCCATCTACCCTTAGAATAAAGTCTGCAGTGTGCACTTCAATCACATCTGAAATACTTGAGTTGTAATCTTAAAACTGTGCAGCAAAGGGTAAAATCAAGGTAAAATATCTTTGTCCCAAACATTATGGAGGACACTGGCCATTCAATAATTTATCTACCTCAGTAGGAAAGAGAAGAATTTTCAAAATATTTCTTTTATTTTTCATTGTAGTCCCCTGATAGCATCATACACTTCATCCACTTTTCCTGCAATGACTTTAACCCCTTTGAAAAAAATCTTCTCCTTGACCTTCAAACCAGGACATCACAGCTGCCTTGATGTCTTCATCACTTGAAACCGGCTGTCTATGGAGGGATTTCTTCAAAACTCAGAATAGGAAATAATCCGAGAGAGCCAGGTCAGGACTGTAGGGTGGATGGTTCCGCTGCTGGAACCCACATTCTCGCATGGCAGCCTGTGATGACGTGACATGTGAACCAGTGCATTATTGTGAGGAAGCAGCACACCTGCTGTGAGTTTTCCTCGTCTTTTCTTCTTGATTGAATCCTACAAAGCGATCATTGTGTTGGCGTAACTCTTCCAGTTATGGTTGTCTTGTGTGGCGTGAACTCCAGAAGCAAAAGTCCTTCAATATCTCAGAAGACAGTTGCCATGACTTTGCCTGCAGATTTTCCTGCCTTTAACTTTTTTCGGGTGGGGGATGACTTGTGCTTCCACTGCATTGACTCCATTTTGGACTCAGGATCTCTGTGATAGATCCACGTCTCATCTCCAGTCACCAAACGATGGCGAGCATCTCAAAGTTCTGCTGACAGCACAGGAGCCTTGTGGCTTTCTGACATGGCGTCTGACAAAATTAAATTCTCGACTTTCTTGCACATTTCTGTGGAAGTTTCTTCCACAGGCCATCCAGTGCGAGGGTCATCTTCAATAAGACTAATAAAGGATTAGTTTAAGATATGGGAATTATTTTCTCCCTTTGTGGATTTCTGTCTATAAATATTCAAACCATACCACAGACTTTGCCTCTCTTTTTCTCTACATAGATTTTTTTGGAGAAGCTGTTCAGCTCCAATCTACCTTGACAATTACTGTGCACTGAACTCTTTACAATTCCATCTATCCACAATACTGTTTGTATTTGAGGTTCCTGGTGGGAACAAATACATTTTTGTGCAGACTTTACCCTTAAAGAAAATAAGTCTGGACTCCTGCGTGCTAGTTGAAAAACTCTTTTTAAAGTATTACCTGGAATCTACCATGCTTGTTCTCATTATAAATGTGAACAGTTGTATCATGTCATGTTTGCTTGCTTAAAATGAAGAGGCTCAGTTCCTTCAGTCTTTTCATTCTCACAGACCACAATTATACACCATATTATTGAGTAGTTTCACAAGGATGTCTTAAAGCTTCAAAATAACCTGATCATATTCCATATAACTATAGATAAGAGAGATCCCATGACTCTCTATATATGTTAAAGTCTTCAACTCAGATTTTTGGTCATGTTTGAGCATATTTCAAGCATTTCATTCATAACAGCATTTTCCAAAAGTCATTTATTTAACTATCTTTTAGTAAAACTACATGTGTTAAAGATGATGTGAGCATGTGACTAGATGACTTGACATGTGGATTATACAACACGATTAACATGAGATTTTTTTTAATATTTTGGTGTTGGTTGGGCGGCACGGTGGCGCAGTGGTAGTGCTGTTGCCTCACAGTTAGGAGACCCGGGTTCGCTTCCCGGGTCCTCCCTGCGTGGAGTTTGCATGTTCTCCCCGTGTAGATGGGTAGCCTGAGTTTCCTCCGGGCACTCCGGTTTCCTCCCACAATCCAAACACATGCAGGTTAGGTGGATTGGCGATTCTAAATTGGCCCTGGTGTGTGGGTGTTTTTGTGTGTCCTGCAGTAGGTTGGCACCTTGCCCAGGATTGGTTCCTGCCTTGTGCCCTGTGTTGACTGGGATTGGCTCCAGCAGACCCCTGTGACCCTGTATTCGGATTCAGCGGGTTAGAAAATGGATGGATGTTGGTTTCTATTGTCCATAATTAGTTATACCATAAATGCCTGTTCTATCAGAAATGTGTTATCTCCACTCTGCATGAAAACATTTTTTACATCATTACAAACTACATGGGGTAAGTAACATATTAAAAAGCATATAAAGTATTTTAAGTACCCACTTCCTTACTCGGTTGACCACTTGTTCTAGCCATTAAGCTCCTTGACTTTATATTTGTAACCCACCCAAGCAGGTCAAATGTGCAATTAGCGGAACTCAAATGGTGTTTCCTTTTTTCTTATGCAGGTGGTTACTATTTAAGAAGTTGCAATTGGAAAAGCTGAGGTAGAAGCAACAACCTGAAGAGAAAAGTAACAATGTCTCCACAGTGTTAAAATCCTAATTTAGTTCCATTCTTACAATTCATTCTCTTTGAACTGCCAGCATCCTTAGTGTTTAGAGAGCTGTGGAGAAGCTAACTTCTCTTTTTTTTGTGAAATGTAGTGTAGGCGTGACTAATTCTAGTTTCAGAGTATCCTGCTCTCTCAACTCCCAGACATTTACAACCTGAAAATGTAGAGTAGCCTGAGAAACATGATGGATCCAGTCCGTCCATCATTTTTTTTTATACTTTCCACTGAATCTCTGCAACCAGGAGCAATTTATTCCATTGACATCTCTGAAAGTCTAACTGCATTTCAGTTCATTAACTCCCTTGGACAAATCATCCTGTTTTTTTGGTCATCTCTTTCAATGTGTCTAGCACACTGGTTTCTGCTGTTTACTTATTTTTGTAAATCCATCTTCCGGAGGATCTTCTCAAAACTGCTGTTAGAATCATGGAATCTGGCTACTCATCCTCTCTGTTCCTACCTGCCTCCTGGTTACAGGAAGAGACCAACAGATTACAGGAGCAATTAAATGAAAGCAATCTTGAATCTCAAGCAAGAAGATTCTTACATACATCTAATTCCAGCCATGTAGTTCTCGTTTGTCTGCATATGTGTGCTTGTTCCTAGGTGGGGTAAAAAAACAACAACATTTTGGAGACTACACTAAGGTATAGCAAACAGGCATCTGGCAGTGGTGCTAGAGGACATGTGAATTAGTTCAATAAAAAAATCTTCGGCCAATTTGGTGATAGACATCCATCTTTGTAAAGCAACAAATGCTGTCTATATTAATTCCTCACATCAGTCATGAAAGCAGGTATCAATATCTATATGCTATGGTTTAATACTTGTTGGTTGAAAGGAAATGAACCAATGTGAGGTGGCTCTAAACTTGGGCAAGATGGGTAGCCTGAGTGAAGTTCAAGGCTATTACAGTTATCTCAGTAGGTAAAATGGGTTACAATGGTAGTTATGAGGCTTGAAGAAGAACCACAGGAAATGCAGAATGACACTGAAAAGGTTTTGTGGCATTGAATAGCCGAGGTCTAACTGGTTTTGTAAGTGAACCTCACTTGTAAATATCCATTAGTACCAGCACTCCAGTGTCTGATAAACACTACACTCCCTAACTCATAACTTTTTGCTGCACTCTTCACCACGACATCTTTTTCCTGGGTTCACATAATTTAATTAAAGTGTGATGCTGTGAATATATGAGTGTATTGGGACTAAATGAGTGACGTGAGCACACGGAAGGAAAACGTTGGTGAGGCAGAGAAAGGGACACTAGTTTACCACTTGGATGGACAGTGTTGTTGCTTATTGTCGTATAAATTATTTTTGTACTAACAATTTAATGATAATGTTGGAACATTCATAGCGCAACATAAATGCAGTGATTGAACATCTATTGACAGTAGGCTTTTCACTTCTTTGCGTTTATGGGTGTCTGTCACCAAAGTTTGACTTATTGGCAGACCATCTGAAATAGTTCACATGTCCACATAGCAAACCTGTCTGTGCATATTATTATTTTTTTTTTGTGTGTGTGTGTGTGGCTGCTTGTATGAGTGTGTATTTATAGACCTGCACTCACCTGGACTGATGGTAAGTATGGTGTACTCTTTCTACAGTTTCTGTCTGGTCACAGTTACCTTAATCTGCACATAACCTTTTGTATGAATGCGCATGTCTTCCGGCTCTCAGGTTGCAGAAGTCATTTGGTCCTGCAAACAGGGAAAGAAATGGAGTTGTTTATTCTGAGTAGATAGGAAATGAAAGACACAGCTAAAGAACAAACTAGATTAGCTAATTCTTCTCCTGGACTAACCCAGGGGTCCTCAATCACGGTCCTGGAGAGCCGCAGTGGCTGCAGGTTTTTGCTCCAACCCAGTTGCTTAATAAAAAGCACTTATTGCTAAAGTAACACTTCTGCTTCACTTTAGTGATTTTGAGCCCTTATTGCTTAATTTTGTCTTAAACAGCTATTTTAATTGCTCCTTATTATCAATAACATGCAAATGACAAGAGAGAGAAGCATTTCTCCATTTAGCTTATTTACATTTACACCTGTGTGTATTTATCTGCACTATTGGGTTTAATTAAATACTTGGAAGAAAAATGAAGAGAAAAAAGTGATGGACTGAGAATTAATCGTCCATTTTAGCCTTCAAATCATTTGCATGATAGAAATGGAAAGAAAATCTAGGATATGAGAATGACCTGACATAGCAGAGTTAATTCAATTTCATAGCTTGTTAGTGCTTTATTGGCAAGAATTGCTTTTTAATTAAGCAACCAGGTCAGAACAAAAACCTGCAGCCACTGCGGCTCTCCAGGACTGGGATTGAGGACCCCTGGACTAACCCAAGAGAAAAAATTTACAATACTATACTGCTTAAAATTTTACATTAGCAGGGTTCATCACTCATCCTGTTGCTTGCCTCCAAGGTGTTTCCTTTTAACCTTCAGCTCCAGAATATTAGCGTTTAGAACAAACAAAGACAGGGCTGGCTTACAAAGCTGTGCAATCCACCTAACATATCAACTCATAAGCAGTCTTAAAGAGAAAATAACCTTTTTAAAATTAAACGAATCTCACGGCAGCTTTTGTAAAGCACCTGGCAAGTATTTCATTTTTGCTGATAATTTACATTTTCAGTTTAGGTTAGATAGTTTTTAGGCTCAAAGTGGAAATACGATGGCCTTCACAGCATCAGCTCATTTGTGTGTTCATCGTGTGTCACTACATGAAAGGTTTGTTGTGTGCACAAAATGTTTTTATGTCACACATACATAAACAACATTCAGATATGCTGAGGAGTTTCTCAAGTAAACACTTGGATTCAGTTTGTATAGCACTTGTTTACTGGGGCAGGCTGTGACACTTTGAAGTTCTTGGTTATTGGTACAGGACTTCTGTTAACATCATCTTTCTGCTTGTGTGCCTCTTCTGTAAATGTGACTGCAGTTGAGGTTTTATCCTGCTGTGTGTGCAGTGTTTTACTGTATGTTTCAATCCACTTTCAAAATATTATGGTGACAACAATCCGGCCATGACAGGTAACAGCACTTGGATTACTGTTTACTGTAATCACTTTTGATCACAGGGCAACACGTTGGCACAGTGGGTAGTGCTGCTTCCTCTCAGTAAGGAGACCTGGGTTTGCTTCCTGGGTCCTCCCTGTGTGGAGTTTGCATGTTCTCCCTGTGACTGCGTGGGTTTCCTCCCACAGTCCAAAGACCTGCAGGTTAGGTGCATTGGCGATCCTAAATTGTCCCTAGTGTGTGCTTGGTGTGTGTGTGTGTGCCCTGCAGTGGGCTGGCGTCCTGCCCGGGGATTGTTTCCTGCCTTGTGCCCTGTGTTGGCTGGGATTGGTTCCCGTGACCCTGTGTTAGGATATAGCGGGTTGCATACAGACTAACTTTTGATCGCATTTCTCAAAGATAACCAAATGAACACACAGGCTTATGCTACTGCTTTGCCAGTAATAATAATAAAGTACATCGTGCCATTTACAAGATAGTTTAGTTCAATCTACCAATCTTCCCATAGTTATTTACAGAAAATATTAAAACAGCATTAGAAAGTTATGCACAAGAGTCATATTAGCAAAGTCAAAGCATATGAGGGATACATGACTTGGTGTTTAAGCAAGAGTGAAAATCAGCTGTTAAGGTGGCCAGATATGGTTTGCAGCTGTGTCTCAGAGAATCATGGGAAAATTATGTCCCAATTTCCAACCCAGAATATCCTGGTTGAAGTTAATGTCTTTATAAAGTAGCGCTCTCTTAACAATTGTTATAGCTGTCTTCTTAAAGTGGATTCTGTCTGCTCTCTTAGTCTACAGCAAACACCGTCACTACACACTTTGAAAATGTAGTCACCCTTCTTGCAATACCACCTTGAGGCACACAAGTACTAACTTGTGATCATCATAAGCATGAATAGATTATTTTGTATTCATTTTTTCCATCTGCAGATATTTACACCAATGGCAAATATTGCAGGAGAACAAGACCTAGACAATATTTCAGTGTAACTGTAATGGAAAAATGAGTATTACATTGGAGATGTAATGTGAAGTACTTTTAGCATCTGAGTTATCATTTTTTTATTTTTGTAATAGTTTTCTTATTACAAGTTGCTGTTTTTCAGTAGTGCCATTATGTAGGTGTCTATGATACTTGTTCATTGTAATTAGGTAAAAAAAATATTAAATGCAGAGTGGGCCAGATATGATGAAATGTACCGAAGTTTGATTTGAGCCTTTTCATTTTAAAGAAATGTAAGTAATATAATATATATATATATTACTTACATTTCTTTATATATATATGCATATTTGGCTATTTTAATATCAATATATACAAAACTAACTGTTACCCAGATAATATGGGTTGAAATATAAGTAATCAAAGACCTCAGTGTTAATGTTTGCAGCGCACTGTGAAATATAAATCTCTATCGCACGCCATTTGGTGTAGGATTTGTAAGTTTAGTATTAACTAGCAAATCGTGCTTGTGAAAATTAAATAAAAGCGTTAATGAAATGATGATAAGGTAGAGAAAAACACAATTACAGTAAGTAAGAAAATCACACATTACAGTAAGAAAGGAGATTATTTTAATAAGTAGTGATTTGTGGGAGGACTCAATATTAGAATTGTCACATGATTAGTATGGGATGTTAGTTATAGTCACTTACAACAGCATGAATATTTATAATACAAAGTGCAACATGAACAGGTTAACAGAAAATATTGGATAAGAAGGCAAACGCAATTTGTTGCATAAACGATATTGTCAGTGAAAATATCCCTGTGTGTAACCCGCAAGTGCCTGTACATTCACCTGGGTTTCGATGCAACACTGGAAAAGGTTGTGTACAACTTGCCATGGGTAAAACAGGGCCTGGCAAATAAATTCCGATATTATTTAACGTTTGTCGTTGTGACTTAGTGATAGTCATACAATATGTTAAACGAATGGGGAACTGTTTATGCTTTAATATAAAGGGAATATCTTGTTTTAGGTTATCCATGTTATGGAACCCGTGTAGTTTTTCCGTCGTAGTGTTTCTTGTTTTCTGGCAGTTTACCGCTGCTCTTCAGAAAGGTTGTATGTGTAATCTGTTTTTCGTTCACTGTCTAGGTGCAATACTTCCACTGAACTTTAGATAATGTCGCTCTGTGGTTTGTCATAAGTTGTCTTTGTTGTTCTAATGCTTGTGCTTTTTGGTCTGGCTTGATGTATATGTTTCTGCTTCTGTACATTGATTGGTGTGAGCATGCAAAACCGTTTCTGTTGGTTGCAGCTAGGCTGTATGTGCCTTTTCATTTAATCAGAAGGCTTACGTTGAAGTGAAAGAAGGATGTGTAGAAAGGAAGTGTCATAATGCAGTCTTGGTCAGTAACAAGTATGCACCAAATAAACAGTCAAATTCCACAGTCGATAGTTGGTTACATCGAAGAATTGAAGACTTGAAGTTAAGCCTAAGACCAAAACTGCCAGGAAAATGGAGGAGGGATATAGTAGTTGTGCCAACCATTGTTTATATCGAGCACAGATGGACACCAGCAAAATAATATAAGGAAGTTCATGATGTGCTATATATTGGAATGACAGAAACATAGCTACCAGACACACACCGTCAGACAGACTCTTATCATTTTATTAAGGTGGATGGCATGTGAAAAGGTAAACTTCATAGAAGCAAACCTGTGGCCGGTCAGTAAAAGATGTAAGTTTTAAGTAAAAAAGAGAAAAAGAAAAGGGTCTCTTTTGACCAAGGTTCTTTTAGTTCCATCTTTTTAAATTATTTTTTATATCTATGCTGTTTTCATTTGTCATTTAATTTTGACCACTTCTGTTTGTTTTTACACATGGCTATTCGATGAAAATTAAGAAATGCACACTGTGCTTGCATAGCTGAGCAACTGCATAAACAAGCAGATATGCCTGTAAAAGATGTTTGCCCCAGCCATTTCGGAGTTATTTTCTGAACTTGTTTAAAAATATGTGCCAGTAATTTTGTAACCCTATCCATCCGTTCACCTCCCTATTAGGTAATTCATACAAATGGGTAGACTTTCAATAATTAGCTATGCCAGTAGATTTGCTTGCTTTTTGTGATCAACTGACTGAGGTGACTGGGTTTGTTGACCAACTCAACGTGTTACTTCACCTTCTTTGATAGGTTTGTGTTTTTTTCAGCATGACAGGGTCCTCACCCTCTTTACAGACTTCTTTTTGAAAGCAGTTTAAGTGGGTTTTTAGATTCATTAGTTTTTTTCCCTTTAATTGAGTTGAACAAACCAGACCACCAAATCATCAATCAATCACTTCCTCTTGTTGCTATCAGGGCCATATGCTCGAAGTACTCCCAGGCCACCTACTCATTTAGGTTAAATTATTTGGCATGAGTCAATGTTCAGAAACGTGTGCTGTGAAGGCAGCTGACAGCCATAATGCTCATAAGGCTACTTAGTCGTGTCATGCACAGAAGATGGACAGTCGACAGCAGTGTTTCCCTGAAAGACCAAGTTCCCTATGGCTCACTGCCACTGCTTGCTGTTGTGCAATATAATTGTCCATTCAGATGTAATCTGAAAATTTTGTTACATACACTTGAAATTCTATTTATTAAAGTGTATGTTTTGAGCTATTTGGGCAGAAAACTATTACTCATTTATCATATTAAATAGATCTATTACCCATAACTAGAAATGGAAAAAAGAATATTTAACTACATACCTTTTTAAATAGCTTATTACATGCAACTAGATTATTTGCTACAAAAGTACAACTATTTACATCAGAGTCTGAAAGCACAATCTCACTCTGCAAAACTGATTACTGGCCAGAAGTATATTTAATTTTTTGACATATCTAATCTATCTATTCACTCATGACTCAATCTAACTCATCTACCAGAGACTAACTGAGCAGTGGCAGGTGTAGGTAGAAATTAAAGCCAGAGACTAAAAAGAGGCAAGTAATACAGGAGACAAGGGTGAAAACACATTTAGCCGCTAAAGCATGAAAAGCAAAGTGACAGAGAGCAAGGATAAGAAAATGCTGATGCTTCTTGTACATGGGGTCTGAATTGAGAGGGTGGAATGGTTACGTTCCCCTCACTGTCATAATCCACTGAGCCCCATGGTTCACTTTAACAAACCAGAGTGTATTTGTGTTTGTGCATTTTACAAAAAGCAGCAGTCTTACTATGCTGTGTTTAAAGCATTTACACTTTAAATATCAAAAGCAGCAAGACTTTTCATTATTTTAGTAATTGCTCAAAATAACGTCAGCGTGATAGTGGATCTAATTCATCTCTCTAAATTAATGACTTGAGCTCCAATCAAACATTCTTCTCTGTTTGTCGGAATAGTTGGTCATCGAGTTGTGCTTTGCTGTGTTTCAAAGCGAATAACTGTCAGACCTTATGAATAATATTTTGTGCTGAAACTTGAGTCGTGTGCGCCTGTGAACATTGGCCAGCCGTAGACCACCAGTAGTAGGTGCACTTCCACAACAGAATACCACATTTATATTTCTATCCACTTTTATTTTATTTCAGTAAATTTTTGAGTGTATGGTTTTATTTTTCACTCAGTTTTTTTATTTTTATTTTGTTTGATTAAATGCTTTTGTGGTTGTGTTAGGTCTAGCCTTTGTTAATAATTACCTTGCCTTATATTAATGTGAGAGAGCCAGGCTCACAGAGAAATGCAGTTCAGGCTCTTCCCATTTCACTAAAAAAAAGAATCCAAATTGTGGAAGTACTCCAAACAACCTTTCATCAGTTTTCTGTAAATTCAAGATCTATATATATAATTCACTAAGGCAAGACACCCATGGAAAGCACGCTGGAAGGGGCGTGGATTCACTAAGCTGCCGACAAGTAAGACACCTATGGCGCACGCAGGAAGGAGCCACGGCGGAGGTGAATCGCCATATGCAGCGTGTAAAACGGCTTGTGAGGGGTATCCCATGGGATCATTAAAACAATCCTTTACAACTGAGGTTAAAACACAATGAAGTAAGCAGTCTTTAAAAACCGAGTTTTCGGTTACGACGCACGACCGCATGCACCATAGCAAACTGTTTTACACGCTACATACAGCAATTCGCATCCACGACAAACATGCGTCTTCTTAGATGCTCCTGCAGGAACACGGAAAGTCTACGTGAATCACAGGTGCATCTGGACTGTGCAAAGACGACAACGACTCAAGTGACGAGTTGGAGGTGGGCACATGAGTGATCGGCGGTCCGCCAGTTTTCAGTCACAGACGATTGTGTGTTGGTTCGTTCCGTGCATTGTTACAAAGTTGCTTTTCTTGCTGATTTATTACATTACCGATTTTTCAAATGTTAATATTCTCCCTGTTCTTAAATATCATTAATTAACTGGCCTGATTATGCGGCGTATGGTACACCGCAGGTTGGCTAGTTTTTTATAAACAGACAACAGGTAGGAAAATATTTTGAAAACCACTAGGGGGCCCTGACCCCTGATCACCCCTGGGTTTGGTTAACCGAAGATACAATTTAAAGAGATTGTTATTTTCATGGGAATTGTTACATATGCATTATTTTCACTTTTACTTTAAAACTGTAGTAAAAACAATATTTGCGATTAACTTTTCTTCAAGATCGCATTGAATTTTGATTCCGTGTTTTGATTTACATCGTGACAATGCAACGTATAACTGCCTGTGAGTGAATATTGTTTCTTTCTCTCTAACAAATAAAATGACTTTTTCGAATGTTTGTCCACGCGCTCTCTTCTTCACTTTGGTGTTGATGTGTCATCAAGAACTTATTGACAATAAAATTTATAAGAGCTGAGAGAACAGGAAGTGTGCCTGCCAAAAGCATTCACATGACTGAGGTTAGATGACCGTGGTCTTGCTTGAAAATAGTTGTAAGTAGGGCGTGACTTGAAAGAATCTCAAGTTAAAAGTCTCTGTCTTACGGGACTTCATACTGCGCCAACATTTTTGGAATCTTTTAATTCTCACTGGCAACACAAATTAGACGATCTACAAGTCTCTGGCTCAATGTTTAAATCCAAACAATATATTCAATCTTTTTTTGCTGTTCTGTTATTTCATCAGTTAATAATTTCCATTTTTTTGCGCTAATGCGATCTTTACTATCCTTTTTTTTGAGACTTTCTAATTTTCGTACTTCCATTATTTCTAACCTGCTCTGCATGTGTATCGCACCAACATTTTTAAATTCTTTACGATGTTCTATTTTGTCATCTACTCTTTGTCCTTTATTTCCAGCCCCAGGCGTGGTTAAAATCTCTTTGTCATGGGACATATAAGTGTCTATCTGAGAAAATCACGTCTCATCTCCTTCCAAGATTTTTTTTTTTATAATAGACTATTTAATGTGCAGGTCACTTTCATACATATAGAATGAAAAAGCATTGGTCCTCTTCCATGAGCTTTGTTTTATTTTTGTATCTCATCATAGTACCATGAAATTTTCTTGTGATTGTTCCAGAGTTTCATCCAAAAACCATCAACATGTGTTTTTAGAGGCCTTCTATCTGATCTATGGACTATTCAACATTTCTGTTGTGTTTTGTAACTTTTATATTACCTCAGCAGGATTTGATTTTTTTCAATTAAATCAACCATTAACTATTAAGAACGAATCTATATTGGTGTTGAACAGAATGTCTGTCTTTTTTATATTCATGACACTGACCATTATTTCAATGGGTAATGAGACAGCCTTGTTTGTGGATTTTTGCCCTATTTTTTCTCTTTTTACAAAAAGGAGTACTTGAGGTCCAGCTCCTCTGGCCACTGATGTACTCAAGGTGGGTCACTCTCGAGATTGCAAACATATATATCTAGGATTATTTAAAATTGGCTTGGTCATCTGTTCCCTCTCGACTGAGACGGGAGAAAATAAATTTGGCTTCCAAATTATTTAAGAACCAAAGAGATTGTCTTTCAGATTTCTTGTTTCTTACACAATGAAATGTTCAGTGCTTTTTATCTTTACATTACAAAAGTGCAGGCCTGTTGGTTCAGATGCATTATGTAGCATATTTAGTTACCCCCAGTACCCTTTTAACACCCAGACATTTAATAGTTAAGAAAGGTGATGAGCGTACTATATATAGAAAACACTATTGCAGCTTTTATTAACTTCAGATAAGGCACTGACCAGACGTAGAAACACTAGAAGTGGTGGATGTAGCCAATCTGTTGTGGAATAAACCCCCTGAGAAGGACAGGAATATTTCAATCAATTCGATTTTTATTCTGTCACAGATGAGTACCTGGATTCTACATTGCAAGGCGACAGAGCAAAGTTACATTTTTCAATTGGCTTTTTATAATTTCTTCTTCCTCCCCCTTCCCCTTACTTAATCAAAAAGCGTAATATCGTTTGCTTAAGCATTTTATTTTATTACGCTAATGGCAGTATACCAATTTTTTTTCCACTTATAATAATCATTTTATTTATAAGGCACTTTACATTAGTAGTAAATCCCAAAGTGCTACATAAAAATATTTAACAAAGACAAATCACATTAAAAACAGATAAAACAACAATAAATAGTGGCATTCTTGTTAATATGCTTTCCTAAATAAAAAAAGTCTTTAGCTGTTTTTTAAAACAGCCCACAATCTGCTGTGTTCTCAAGTTCACTGGAAGGGCATTCCAGAGCCGTGGAGCAGTGACTGCAAAGGCGTGGTCACCCATTTTACGAACTTTGTTCATAGGTGGGCGACGGCGGTAGGTATTTGCAAAGCGGAGGTTTCTTGTAGTAGATTGTAATATAAGGAGTTCCTCAAGATATTGTGGAGCATTTCCATGAATACACTGATGAGTGAGCAAACAGAGTTTATATTCAATACGGAGGTGAATAGGAAGCCAATGAAGTGACCAAAGGATTGGTGAAATATGCTTATATTTCCGCACCCTCATCAGGATCCTTGTAGCACTATATTGAATTTGTTGGAGCTTTTTAAGGCTCTTGTTGGATATCCCGATGAGGAGTGCATTACAAAATTCCAGCCTAGAGGAGACAAAGGTTTGAACCAGCTTTTCAGCATCACAAAGGGAGAGGCAAGGAAAGAGTTTGGCTATGTTTCAGAGATGAAAGAATGCAGTTTTACAGAGGTGATGAACATGTGTATCAAATGACAGATGGGAGTCTAATTTGACACCCAAATTTGTAACAGAGGGGGACAAGGTAATAGTCTGACCAGAAAAGGAAATACAATTTATAGAGGAACAAAGTTGATGGGGGTACCAATTAAAAAAGCTTCAGTTTTGATGCTCCTGTTATCTAGGCAGGAGAAAAGGGTTGATGGAGGTGTAAGAGAAATCAAATCCAGTCTCACATAGAGCTGCGTATCATCGGCATAGCAATGGAATGAATCTCCATGCCTGCCAATGATGTGACCCAGAGGTAGCATAAAGATGGTAAAAAGGGTCGGCCCAAGACTGATCCTTGTGGGACCCCACAGGTGACAGTGTGGGTATGAGATTTAGCATCCCCCAGGGCCACATACTCAGCCCTATCTGTGAGATAGTACTTGAACAACAGCCAGAAAGTCCAATTATATAGTAGAGATGATGGAGAAGAATATTATGGTATACTGTATCAAATGCAGCTGTGAGATCCAGGAGGATAAGGAGTGATGGAGAGCCCTGGGGCCTCATGTATCATAACGCCGTGCGTAGAACTCGCACTATAACATGGCGTAAGCACAAAAACCAAAATGTGCTTACGCACAGAAAAATCCAGATGCAGGAATCTGTGCGTACTCCAACTAACACGTTCTTCCACTACATAAATCCCGATCAGTGTGAAAAGTAATGCTTGTGCACACGCTTTATGTAACGCCCCAACTTCTCCCAGAATTACGCCTCTTTGAATATGCAAATCAATATAAATCGCCCTTAAGCACAGCCTTCTGTGAAAAGACAATGGGAAAAGCACGGGGAAAAATATAAGAATTTCAGCAAATACCAAGTGGAGGCAAAGGAAAATCATACTATTTGTTCAAATAAACCGTGGTATAATCAACAAAAGGAAGTTGATCGAGTGACATAGCGTGTTGGAGAAACTTGAAAGCTCACGTTCACAAAATCGCACAGTGCTGGAAATAAAAAAGAAGTCACATATCAAAGTCGCCGTGAAAAGGCGAGTTGTAGCCCATTGTCTGAGTGTCATATGAAAGTTTATTAGGGTACAGAGAATAAAAGGCACACAGTGGGGAAAAAGCACGAAATGTCAACTTCAATCTCGACATTTGCACTTTAATCACATAGTTTATATTGTCATTAAAGTAGAACATCATAAACTTCATCTTAAAATCGTTTAATTAACCAGTTTCTCAAATCACATCGTAATTAAAGTAGCACGTTAAATGCTTAGTTTTGTATTTGATCTTCTATGTGATCTATGTGTGTGAATCACTACTTGCTTCTTAAACTGGCTCTCTTCCTCCAACTGGACACAGAATCCATGACATTCGTGATATTACAGCTCTCTGAATAACTAAAATACTGAGATGTATACGTGATTTCATTTTCATGATGATAGGAGTTAAAGCATGTTATTAAACATGGCTTTCACGGCGCAGTGATTGTGTATGACCTTCGATGAAATAATTTATTGCAGCAGTACTCATGGGCGGATCTAGGCTTGTGGCGGCACTGGGCAGAGGAAGAATCGGTGGCTCCTTTGCCCGCCAATGTCAGTAGGGAAGCTTATGCACGGTGGATGGCCACGTTTGTTGCAGACACTGCATAGCCGCATCGTGCTCATGACACAAGCTTTTAAGTTTTGCCGAAATTAGTCGCTGCGTTTTTAGCTGTGTTATTTTCTCTTTCTGTTTTATATTCAACTAGCAAAATACCCGCGCTTCGCAGCGGAGAAGTAGTGTGTTAAAGAAGTAATGAAAAAGAAAAGGAAACATTTAAAAAAAAACGTAACATGATTGTCAAAGTAATTGTTTTGTGTATTTGGTGGCAGCGTCACAAAGTTGTTTTCGGTAGCTGCATCAGAAACTGTACCACAACGTCTGACACGCCTCCTTTTTACTGTTTTCTCACAGCTTGGATTGCTGCTGTCATAATGGGTTTCAGTCTACATATATATATATATATATACAAATACATATCTTCATATCTATATACATATATACATATCTACATATACAAATATATATATATATACATACCTATCTACATCATATATACACACACATACATATTATATATATATGTGTGTGTGTGTGTATATATATATATAATGTAGATAGGTGTGTGTGTGTGTGTGTATATATCTATACTAATAAAAGGCAAAGCCCTCACTCACTCACTCACTCACTCACTCACTCACTCACTGACTCATGACTAATTCTCCAACTTCCCGTGTGGGTGGAAGGCTGAAATTTGGCAGGTTCATTCCTTACAGCTTCCTTACAAAAGTTGGGCAGGTTTTATATCGAAATTCTATGCGTAATGGTCATAACTGGAAGCAGTTTTTCCCCATTTACTGTAATGGAGATGAGCTTGAACGCCATGGGGGCGGAGTTTCGTGTGACATCATCACGCCTCCCACGTAATCACGCAGTACATAGAAAACCAGGAAGACCTCAAAAAGCGCTGAAGAAAATATGCATTATATAATTGAGAATGCAGCGAAACAATAAGAAGCGAGCGAGTGACATATACAACCATATTGATGAGTTCTGCTACTTGAAACAAACCACGATGTAAACCTACACTTTAAATTAAGTTCATAGACAGGCTGCCGCTGGCGTTTGTAATTTAGTGCCTGCCCATATAAGGCCGTCCGTCAGCGGCAATCCAATAGCAAACTGCCACGGGTAAATATTCACGGGTGAAGGACTGTGCTTATGGAGAGGAAGATGAGATGGTCAGGGTGGTGTTTGACACAAACTCAGCGAAACTGCGAGAGAAAGTTTTAAGTGCCAGGACTAAGGTAACATTAAATACAGCCATGGACATAGCACGAGATGGCACCAGCACAGCTGGGAAACTTCGATGCATGTACACCGAGCGGCTCACGTGAACTGACGAGTGCACAGATAAAAGCAACAGTTCCAAAGAGCTGAACAAAACCGAATTACACAATTGAAAAGGCAGCAAAAATATGAAGCGTCTGATAAGCATATTCATAAATCCAGCTACTGCGGAAACAAAGCACACGGTGGAAAAAGTCAATGTCCCGCTAAAGGAAGACAGTGTAAAAAACCCGTGCATGCAGTGTGTCAGGTCTCAGATAAAGAAGAAGACGAGCTGTTTATTGATGCAGTAAGAAACGAATCGATGAATGAAACCTGTTATCTTTACAACGATTGACAAACACGGAATGTAACTTGAACACAACACATCCTACAAATACGAACCTGATTGAAAGAAATAATGATAATCAAATCCTTGATGACAGCAACACTCAGTAACACTCACAAAACAAATACTGTATATTGACAGTCATGTTACGTTATTTTTAAAATGTTCCCTTTTCTTTTCTACCTTTTTAACACTACTTCTCTCATGATACGCTGGTATATATATATATATATATATATATATATATATATATATATATATATATATATATATATATATATATATATATATATATATATATATATATATATATATATATATGTATATATATATAACCCGATCTACATACTCGAATAATGGATACTTTATTCGCCATCAGTGATTGTTTTGGTAAAGCCATACTCAGTGTATTCATTAGATGAAAGGTAAAAAAGGAAGGGCAAGGGAGGATGACTTATTGAGGCATGCAGGCTGTAGTGCTGGCGTCAACTCTATCTGAATTGCGCGATCACATTTGAAAAATATATCTTTTCAAGTTCTATTTAGTCCATATGTGTCAAACTCAAGGGCGCGGGCCACATCCGCCCGGTGTAATTATATCCGCCGCAGATCATTTTATATACTGTATTATTGTTATTAAAGCCCGGTATATGAAGCGCTGGTAACACAATAAACTACAGATCCCATAATGCAGCGCTTCAGCTGCCTTGCCGAACAGTTACGCGTTAATCAAGTCTACCTTAAGATGCTGCAAGTTATTGCGAAGCTAGCTCACACGATGCTGAAGAGAAAAGTTGATTCTGAAAATAGAGCCTTTAAAACCGATGGGAGGCTGAGTATATGTTTACTGAACCCGTGTGTCTCATTTGTGGAGCTAATGTGGCTGTAATTACAGAATTTAATCTAAGACGGCACTATAAAACAAAACATCAGGGTAACCTGAAAGACCTGAATGCAATGCAGAAGATACAGAAAGCAGAAGAATTAAATAAGAATCTGACACTTCAGCGGACGTTTTACCGTGCACAATCACAAAGTGATTTCAATTGAGACTGCTTTTATGGGAGACACAACCACTTGCCCCACTTTCCCTATTACCAAGTAATGTTAAACCAAGTCGTCACTACGGTGTTCCCAAATCGCACTTTGCTGATAAACTGAGCGCACTGAGTTTGCACGGCGCTTTGGTGACTTGAAGAACAAAAAAAGTCCGTCTACATGCGGCTCGAACCTTGTGCATGTTTGGTAGCACATATCTGTGTGAGAAGCTCTTCTCAGTGATAAAGACTAACAAAACAGCACACAGGAGTCGCCTCACTGATGAGCACCTGCAATCCATCCTGAGAATCTCCACAACACAGAACCTCACACCAAACAGAAACGAACTTGTTGCCAAAAAGATGCCAGGCGTCCAGCTCTAAAATGACATATGAGCAAAGACAACTGAATGATTTGATTTGTTATTGCTGAAAGGAACACATTTTATTTATATTTCCAGGTTTTGTTATGCAGCATGTTCATATTTGAATTTGTATAATTTTGACAGGATATATTTTTATGGAGAGCAAAATCTTTTGGGATATTTAAAATCTAAGTTTATTTTTTATAAAATATAAAATTACATAAGAGTAAAGAAATTTGAATGTTTGTTCTTTTAATGTTTACTTTTTTTCTAACTTGTATAATTTAGACAGGATATATTTTTATGGAGAGCAAAATATTATAAGTTGTTTAAGGTTTGAGTTGATTTATTTAGGAATAATATTCCTGTCTGTTTTTACCATTCCTACCAAAGATATTTCTGTCGACTAAATAAAAATTCCTTCTATTTAAAATTTAAATAGAACTTGAACAAATACGATAGTTCATAATATCCACGCAGACTTGCACGTAAGAGCGGAGTTATCCGTTTTAACAAACAGCGTATTGCACTGATACGAAATAGCTGTGTGTGTATATATGTAGATATGTATGTATATGTATATATATGTTTATATATGTGTGTGTGTATGTATATATATATGTATGTATTTGTGTGTATATATGTGTGTGTATGTATGTATGTGTGTATGTATTTATATGTGTGTGTATATGTATGTGTATATATGTAGATATATATATGTATGTATATATGTGTATATGTATAGATATGTATATATATATGTTTGTGTGTGTTTGTAAATATATATATATATATGACAACAACACTCATCACTCACAACAGTGACAAAACAATAACATTGACAATCATGTTACGTTATTTTCAAAATGTTTCCTTTTCTTTTTCATTACTTCTTTAACACACTACTTCTCAGCTGCGAAGCGCGGGTATTTTGCTAGTATATATATATATATGACAGAAACACTCATAACAGTGACAAAACAATTACATTGACAATTAGGTTACGTTATTTCCAAAATGTTTCCTTTTCTTTTTCATTACTTCTTTAACACACTACTTCTCAGCTGTTGGTATTTTGCTAGTATATATATATATATATATATATATATATATATATAATATACATACATACAAACATACACACAGGTATATATATATGTGTATATATATGTATGTGTCTATATGTGTGTGTATAGCTTTGGTCACTGAGTGCAAGGGACAAATAATAAAATGTAGTCTATAAGTTATTAAACAGTAAAACATTAACGTTTTTAGAAGTAAAGCTACATTGAGCACTACTGGAGTGGTTGCAGGTAAACTACATTTTAAAGACTGTGTAACACAACAGGTAAGTAGAACTAACAGCAGCTAAAATGTATATGGATCATCTCTCGGTAGTAGATCCCTTTTGAAAGGCGCTACACGACGGCTGTGGTATAGAAATTACATTTTCTATGTGAACGCTCGGCCTCTGGTGGTATTTAGAAAATTAGTTTTGTGTCCTCTGCAGTGTTAAGAGAGAAAGGCTTTGGTTTGGGATAAAAGGAAAAATAAAGAAAGGAAAGTTGCCTTTTTCTTTTATATAGTATAGAGAGATGTGTTCGCTGACGTTATGATTGCCTTTTGGGGACAGTCGCGGTGGGTCTTGTGTAGACTGGTGAGACGTCCCCGCCATTAATCAGCTGTGATGGCACTGTCAGTCCTCCACTCGTGTGCGTGTCTTCATAATCCGAGCTGAGGACCTCATAATCGTATACGTGCAAAAGAAAGTGCAAATCGCCTTAATATTAGTTTGCCGCGGTGTTGAAAAGGGGTCCCATGTTTGCACTTGTCTGGGCTATAGCTCAGGGGGAGGATGAAAAAAATTTAAAGTGCTCACTTTGACTTAAGGCAGAAGCACAGTCAGCGTCTCAAAGTCTGGCACAGCTATGCACGCGCGCTGGCTGCTCAACTTTTGCTGGGCAGGAGACCCCAGTTTTTGCAGACTCGTTCACGATATCAAAAGTCTCAGCGCTCTTTGGAGGTCATTCATATATATATATAGCAAAATACCCGCGCCTCGCAGCGGAGAAGTAGTGTGTTAAAGAAGTAATGAAAAAGAAAAGGAAACATTTTAATAATAACGTAACATGATTGACATTGTCATGAGTGTTGCTGTCATATATATGCCTTCCTAAATAAGTCACCCTCGCTTTGCTCTTACTTTTTTACCGTTCATTTAATCATGGCTAGTGGCGGAAAAATTATAAAATGGAAGGAGGATTACACTGAGTATGGCTTTACCAAAACAATTATTGATGGCGAATCGATTATTCATAAAGCTTGAATTGGTGATCTTTGTTTCTGTGTTAACCTCATATTTTTTTCATACTTCTTCTCAAACCAAGCGGGTGCAAGGGTAAAATGAATCGAGAAGAAAAGGAAACATTTTAAAAATAACGTAACATGATTGTCAATGTAACCTTTTGTAAGTAGTGCCTGGAGGATTCAGTGTGGAGAAACTCTAGAGACAGCGTGTGTATTAACTTGTGGATTTTTCTGTGAGTATTTGGTGGCAGTGTGACGAAGTTGCTTCGGAAGACGGCGTTAGCCGCGGAGCTCAGCTCAGAGCGAAATGAGATGAATGGGAGGGGAGATGATGACGTGACTCCCCCACCCGCCTTAACTGTCAATCCCCCCACAAACACAGTCTCTCGGAATTTGCATAAGCACAGCCTTTGACCAGCAATTTGAACTTAGTTAGAAAGTGATCAAAACTGTCGTTTATACCCTGCGTCCTCTCATTAAACTTGTATCCCGCATTAGCCGTGGGCATGACAAACGCCAGCAGCAGCCTGTCTATGAACTTAATTTAAACTTTAGTTTTACACCGTGCTTTGTTTCTGAAGTAGCTGCAGGCATGAATATGGTTGTATGTGTCACTCGCTCGCTTCTTATTGTTTCGCTGCCTTCTCAATTATATAATGCATGTTTTCTTCAGCGCTTTTTTGAGCTCTTCCTGGTTTTCTACGTAATGCGTTGACAGTCAGTTCACGTGATTACGTGGGAGGCGTGATGATGTCACACGAAACTCCGCCCCCCACGGCCATCTCCAACTCAAGACTCCATTACATTATATGGGGAAAAATAGCTTCCATTTATGACCATTACGCGTAGAATTTCGAAATGAAACCTGCCCAACTTTTGTAAGTAAGCTGTAAGGAATACGCCTGCCAAATTTCAGCCTTCTACCTACACGGGAAGTTGGAGAATTAGTGATGAGTCAGTGAGTGAGTGAGTGAGTGAGTCAGTGAGTGAGTGAGTGAGGGCTTTGCCTTTTATCAGTATAGATATACATTGGCGTATCTGCCATTGCAGTCCTTGCTTTTCTTTCCCCAAATACCCAATCACCACACAATCAGCTCTGTAATAGAAGTTAAGCCATCTGTAAGGTTAGAGCGGCGAGTCTTCAAAAAGTTTAAGGAACACTGAAATATCTTCATAGTACATGTTTAATTATTCTATCCTTCACGAAACTCCCAGTGAAGAATATAGATTATTTAAATGAAGTTAATGTTTTATCTGTATAATATTATAACCATATTTTGCTGCATTTCACCTTAAAAATGATATCATCATCATATGTAAATACACGTCCGTACAGGGAAGGCTTTGAAACGTTTTGCAGTGGCTGAGACAGCGTGTCCATGAAACTGTATACCGATAATTCTCTTTCCGATCAGCTGCTGCTGTGATTCACACTCAGATACAGTGATATAAATACTTCGAGTGGTGCAGTGAGAGTAATATGGAAAAAGATGATCCGCTGTGGCAACTCCTAACGGGAGGAGCAGAAAGAAGAAGAAGAAGGAGAAGTGAGAGTAACAACGCTAAAGCAGTTATGGTATTTGGAATACTATGGCTGTTCCCTGGACCATTATATTGTTACAAGTTAATTAAAATCAGATGCGTTACACAAATAAACAATATGCGGTTAGTTTCAGTATATTTATAAAGCCACGTCAGGAAAATAAGGAGTAACCACACAGGAACAGTAGCATTGCTTTGACGCTGGGTGCCGGCAGTCTGCAAAACCGAGCGGAGAACTTGCGTACGACAAGGTATGAGGTACCGTGGAAAAGTGCGTGGCTTTACGCCAAGTGTAGGTTTTATACATCGCGATTTGAACGTGGAAAAGTTCTTACGCAACATTTCTGTGCGTACGCACCGTTTATATATGAGGCCCCAGGTGAGCAGCCATCAGGAGGCCATTGGTGACTCTGACTAGAGCTGTCTCTGTACTATAAGAAGATCAGAAACCAAACTGAAATTTTTGAAAGAAATTACATTGGTTGTGGTGATCTGACACTAAAGAAGGAAAGGTCATCTTTCCTGTGTCAAATAGACACGTTCCTAAAGAAACTGGAAATTTTCCTGGGTCAGCTTATTGCAACGTCTTATGACAGATGCCTGTAGGCATAACCTGCCATTACAGCAAAAACGGCTTTGTCAGCTATTAACCCTAAGTAGCTTGCAAGCAGTTAATTTTTTTCACATACTAAACAAGATATACTAATGCCTAATTCTAAATGAATTGTTAATCAGTTTACCAACTTTATTATGCTGGTAGCAACAGAAAAAACTTTCTTTATAATCCATGCATAAAATGGGGCCTTTCTCGTGTGCCTGTGTTGAGACTGCAGCTGTAGTCCTCTTCCTTGACAAATGCAACTCTAGCAAAAGAATTCTGATTTTAGCGAAGGCGACATCCTTTTTTAGAGCTCATCATTGTAGGTCCAGGTAATCCTAAACTTTTTAAAATACTGGTTCTTTAATGGCACTTATCTATGTTGTGTGTTTTCTCGTAGAGTCGTTGGCAAAGAACCATTTCATTCTGGGACAGGTTCTTTGAAAATGAAGTTGGCTCTTTGTGCTTTGAAAAGGTTCTTAATATGTGGACAAAACAAATGTTTAATATATTAGATACCTAGAAAGATATTAAAAGATCAGGAAAACCTTAACTTAGCCTGAATTATTGCATTTAGTGAGAGTAACTTTAAAATTATGATCCCATTGGTATTTAACCAATTTGTTATCATCTGTTCATCATAATTTACAGAGACTATTATTGATCTAAAAAAAAGTTCATTCTGGAACCTTTATGTGGATTTCTCTTGAGGAGCCTAAAATGGTCTTTCCAATTTCATCTCTCTGAAGAACTGCTTTGGCACCTTTTCTTTTTAAGAGTGTAGAGCCACCAGGAAAAGTAGTTTGTCCTGTTGGGCCTGGCAAGGTCTTATAAAAATGTAGTACATTAATAAACAATTGCAAGGAAAAATGCAAGAATGTGTCAACTTTCTGCAGCACCTGCATTTCTGAGGCAATGAAAAGACAGGATAGAAAGTTTGGGGACATCTGAACAGGATGGCCTATTCTCAAGGAATGGTAGACCAAAAATTAAGATCTGATTTCCATCATTTCATATCTGGTAAAAAGCCCAGCTCTTTTGAGTGCGCTGTGCTAATGGAAGTTTTAAGGTAAGGTTGTTCTACTCCTTAATCCTAGTGGCAGAGACTGGTGACATGTTGCATGTTGACTAGCACATGTAAGTAGGAATTTCACTGTACTTTGTAGATGTGACAATATTTACCCTATAAACTTAGAAATATGGGATAAAGAAAGTTGAGCAATAATAATCTGTGCCAGCTATAGCATCGCATGTTGACTTTGTGGTCTCCCACATTATAACATGCAGATGTCTGCCAGCAGTCAAAAAACCTGATGTTGATGGCAGTGATGTTGAACAGGGTCTGGTAAACATTTTCAAGAAGGAGTCATTTCTTAGTCAGCATTAAAAGTAAAACAATGCTGTTTCACAAGCTGTACCTTTGTGTCCTGATGCTTCATGGAAATGAGATTAATGCCTCTGAGAAGCACCAGCAGGGCAATGTAAAAACAAAATGAAGTCACAATGCCTGTATCCAAATGTGAAAATTGTAAACCAAAGCACACAACATGAAATAAGCAAACTTTTATTACTCGCTTTAAAGTAGTTAATATTTTGTTTTTGTGTTTGTTAGAATAGCTGTCTGGAGCTGTGGGACAGGAGTACTAGTCTGTATACTTTTTTTTATTGTGTGGTGTATTATAGCATATATGATGATTTGATCTTTCCACTTATTGGTCCGAAACATTATCTGCAGCTGATTAGGTAACTGCTTTGTACTAAGGACTTGAGTCCATAAGAGTGGCAGTCATCATCCAGAGATGGGCAAGTGGCCCACAGCTACACCTTCCTAGTGCAGAGGGACCTATGAAGGAAATGTAACTAAATAGATAACGGGCCTAAAGTACACCAAAGTGTATAAGCTCAGTTTAACTCTGATCTCTGCCCAAGCAGATGTTAAACCTAAGCCACCCACTGTTTTTTTTTTTAAATAACTTGTTTCTCTCAAATTTTACTTGGAAAGAGCAGCCTTGGAAAAGGTGCCCAAATGTTTAGTGCTTACTATGACAAGCCCCTGGTGTCACAAAGCAGAAGAAGAGAGTTTAGATGAACTACGGATAGCAAAGTGAGTTTCAAGGAGCTCATCAAAGGATCAAAAGGAGCACAGACATTTACAGGTTTGTCCAAATGACATATAGTTGGGTGAACTTTTTGGAGTGGAGCTGCTTACAGACATGTGGACTGTGCCTGCCGATGCCATTTTGGTGTTTATGGTGCAAACTGGGTGTATCAAACCTTGCTTGTCAAATGATATATTATCTCATATTGGAAATGCAGCAGCTTTGTAACTGGGGAAAATCAATGCCTAGGGAACTGAATGGGTGTCTGTAAAGATTTGCTTTCCTCTAATCGTGGTCTGTCTAATGAAAGTGTCCCAAGTGCAAACAGGTCTTGTACAAAGTAATGTCACACTGGATATTTGGTAAGCATCAAACATTGCCTTACAAGCACTGGCTCTAATTGAAAACAGTCTTCACAGAAGAATTTAAATGAAGGCTGGTTATGCCAGTGCCAGTAAATGACATACTATAATACCATTAAAGTCAATGTTCAATATATTGCACGAGCAGACAGCCTTCATGTGTCTCTCTGGCAGTACCATGGATGTGGTCCTCCTGTCCACAGTGGCAAGTACAGCTGAAAGCTTCAGCCCATATCAGCTGAATGAAAATTTCTATCGTCTTGAGGTGGATTTAGGGAAAATCTGTCATTTCTCAAGCCTACCCATTATTAACCCCAGTCTGCTAACAACAGCAAAAACTGAAATGATCACAATCAACACAGTGGAACAAAGCTTCTTGTTTGCTGGAGAGTCTCAACGTGGATGATCACATGCTAATAAAATGATGAATGGAGGATACCTCTCCTGACACTTCATTTCGAAAGAAAGAAAAGGTAAACAACATTACAGCAAGCTAGAAAAAAAAGAAAGGTAAGCAACATAAAAGAAAAGAAAGAAAGAAAGAAAGAAAGAAAGAAAGAAAGAAAGAAAGAAAGAAAGAAAGAAAGAAAGAAAGAAAGAAAGAAAGAAAGAAAGAAAAAGCAGAATTGTCCAAATGGTAAGCAACATTACAGCAAGCTCGATTATTTCAGTACAACACTCCTAAAATGTCAGTTTTGAACTATTCCTCATAAAGTGAAATTGTGAACTAAAAATATTTCTCCTAAGGTGTAATCAGGTGAGCTAAAATGTTGACTCAGTTTACTCAGGCGCCACCACGAGTGACAGCCTTTCCAGCAGCTCCGTTATGAATTTCCCCTTGGGATTAATAAAGTATCTATCTATCTATCTATCTATCTATCTATCTATCTATCTATCTGTTATATAGTTGCTATCTATCTATCTATCTATCTATCTATCTGTTATATAGTTGCCATCTATCTATCTATCTATCTGTTATATAGTTGCCATCTATCTATCTATCTTATCTATCTATCTATCTAAAACCTCAGTTTTCTGGGCATTTAACTTTAAGTAGTTGGCTAGTATCTAATTATTAAGCTCCTTCAGAAAGTCAACCAAAGAAGGCAACTTGCATAGTTGTTTCAGCTAAAACTAACAATACAGCTGAATATGGCCATCATAAAAATGGTAGGAGATAGCATTGAAAGGACTGACAACCTGAGCTAGAGGAAGCATATACAATGAAAACAAGATAGGTGTAAGGGCAGATCTTTGGGGCACCCTACAAGTCAAACAGGCAGAAGCATCTCATCCACACAAATTGAGGGAACTCCTTTCACATGAATATGAGGTAAACCAAGCTAAGGCTGAAGCAGTGATGTAATTGAACCTTGTTAAAAGGGTCTTATGATCGACCATGTCAAAGGCTAAACTACGATCAAGCATACTAACACAGAACACTCACCTGTGTGTGCAGCCATTAATAAATCATTAAGACACTTTAAGGAGAGAGGAGTGAAAGACTGACTGGAAGAAGTCCAAAAGCTTGTATTTCTCAAGAAAAGCACTTAGCTGCTGCTCAACAACCTTTTCTAAGATTCAAAGAACGTGATATGAACACCATGGCAGTGTGCACTCATCTCTCTGTCACTGAAGGATAACATTCAGTCTTGGTTTTCATATATTAAGTACTTCTGTATAGTACATTGGATTTTGGTCATATGTTGAAAACATATTTACAAATCAGAATTCTGTACAATCTAGATATTTGCTGACGCCATTGGCATAACTTTGCCCCCAGAGCAGATACACATAAGAAAACTAGGCACTAAAATTAAAGATTCTGGTAACAATGTAGAAACCATTTTAAAAGAGCCAGGAAATGACAGAGAAAAATATGAAGTCAGTATACAGAGTAAGGGCTGGGCTTTGTTACATCATAGTGCTGTGAATTAAAGCATCTGCTCTGCCATTCTCTGAAAAAGGATCATTTAATCCAGTCTATGTGTTCACCAAAGGCTCAATACATTCTTGTGGTCCGTACACATCTCAAACAAGTGAACAACTGCTTCCCACAACTAGCAGCATTCTTCCAATGCTAGTTAATTTTTGATACTTTTCTTGAATATCTGCATCCACATCACAGATTTTCAAAACTTGGTTACAATTTCCAATTAAAACAAAATGCATATTTTGGTTAAGACAGTGCCTTTGGAATATCTGAAATGTCTAAGGCGCTCTATAAATAAAATGTATTTGAACTTAGTTTTGTAAAAATTTGACTTGCTTGTATGGAATGTTATTTGCTTTTAATAAATTCAATAAAATATTTTAAAAAATGTATTATAATCGCAACTTCAAATGGTAGAAAAGGCTCTGGAGCATCAAATGTCTTTTGACCCAATAGATGACCACATTATATTTTGTGTTTTGTAATTTTTTTGTGATAATTATATGACCAAGTGATTCATTTAATGTAGACATTCGTGATGGCTATTTATTTTATATAGTAGTGGCTAAAGTGTAATATTTTCCTCACATTCCAAAATTCTGGTTTTTCATAAAAGTACTGCATTATACTGTTAAAGATATTGGGTCTCATTCATGAAACGTGAGCAGAACGAATTTGTCCATAAAGTGTTCACTGAGGGAAAATCTGGTATTATTGTTTAAGTAAGGACAGTCTGCTTGTAAAACAAACGGACCTTACACATGCTTTAAGAGTAGCATTTGTGTAAATAATAAAAAGCATGATATATGAATGTCATTTGCACACAACACGTTTTAAATGACTTAAGTACTGTAAAAATACGTGAATTCTAAATTACAAGGTATCACATCCTGACAGATGATCTACTAGTCTGATGATTACTCAACACCACAGGCGTAAGCAGGTGATCCCGCTGTAATTAGTGTTCCAAATCACTTGTGACAAGTTACAGGTGCTGCCATTTTAAAGTTCACATATTCAAGCAGCTGAAACTGAGAAAAGGCGATAGGACGTGTGCTCTTTGTGCCTGTGTTTACCACACTCTGCATGAAGAAAAGAGAGAAAAGTCGAGCAATGGCTGAAGAAGTAAGAAATAAAATTGTAGAAAAGACCATCTCCAAAGACCTCCATGTTTCTGTGTCCACTGTATGCAACATTAACAAGAGATTTAAGGTCCATGGCACAGAAGCCAGCCTGCCTGGACATGGATGTAAGCAGAAAATTAAGGAAAGATTGTAGCAAAGGATTGCATGTATGATGGAGAAACAGATCTAAACTGACCTTCAGACATGGAGCACACCAGCGCTGACTCAATGTCTCCATTACCATCTCAATGAAAGCGGGTACAGCATAGTCTCTACGGTAGGAGATCCAGGAAGAAACCAATTCTGACACATGAAACGCCAGACTAAAGTTTGCTAAAACCACTTCAACAAACCATATCCTCTTGTGACAATGTACTCTGAGCAGATGAGACCAAGCTGGCTTTTTGCTAGAGCACATGCTCTTTATGTTTACAGAAAAAATGAAGCCTTCAAAGAAAAGAGTAGAACCCTTGCTGTAAAACATGGGGGTGAATCACTAATGTTTTAGGGTTTCTTTGCTGCATCTGTCACTGGTTGCCTTGAAACTGTATATAGCATTATAAAATCCAAAGACTACCAAGGAATTTTGAAGCACATTGTAGGACTCGGGGCTTATAAAACTTGGCCTCTGTCAAAACACATGGGTTTTACAGTATAACAATAACCCAAAGCATACTTGAAATAGCACTCAGAAATGGTTTTAAAAGAAGTGCTGGACTGTTTTGAAGTGTTCAGCACGGAATCATGGCCTAAATCCCCTCAAACACTTGTGGGAGATCTGAAAAGAGCCGTTGGTGGAAAGCATCCATCAACTTTTGGAGACCTGGAGCATTTTGCAAAATAAGAGGGGTCAAAAATTCAGGGTTGAGAGGGGCAAGAAACTTATTGCTACAGGAAGCGATTGATTTCACTTGTTCCTACCAAAGGGTGTGCCACCAAATATTAGGTCAAGTGTTCCAATAATTTTGTCAATACCCTTTTTGGGGTGCTGTGTGAAATCGTATTGGATTTGGCTCTGTTCCCCAGGTTTTTTTGTTCTCTTACAATACAAATAATTGAAATCCATATGTTAACACCAATCATTTTGTAATGTCATACATTTTTTGGAAGAATTGACGCATTATCCAAAACAAAATTGTAGCAGTGCCGTTTTTTGGCCACAACTGTAAAAAAAGTTGTGTATCCCCTAAAGAATAATGTATAGTAAAGCCATTGCATACTGATGGGGTAATTTCTGTGACATGACTGTTGACATGATGTGAGAAGTTGATAAATATTTTGTATGTCTTTATTTGTCTGAGGTGGGCTGGCACCCTGCCCAGGGTTTGTTTCCTGCCTTGCGCCCTGTGTTGGCTGGGATTGGCTCCAGCAGACCCCCGTGACCCTGTAGTTAGGATATAGCGGGTTGGATAATGGATGGATGGATGGATGTCTTTATTTGTAATTTAAGCAAAGCAATGAAATATTGGTGTTACATTAGTGAGAAGCAGTTATGTTTGCCTCTGCCTTTTGAGACTGAGTCTCTTTGAATTTTTCGACAGGATTTGGGGGAAGTGCCAGAAACCAGTTTGGCAAGTGTTTCTCTGCTAAAGTGTTTCAACCCCCATAAGAAAGCCAGGCTGCCAAACTGCCAAGCTTTACCTTAACATATGGTTTTCTGTTCCCCATTGGTGTCAAGTATGGCTGTTTGGAACTGGCTTATATCAGAAGACTTAATATACACATACATACACACACACACACATTATGTCTATATCTATATATATATATAGCAAAATACCCGAGCTTCACAGCGGCGAAGAACTGCCTTAAAAGTTTTATTAAGAAGAAAATTAAACCTTTTTAAATTGAGGGAAAATATACCAATAATTACTTGTTAAGGATCTCTTTGTATACCACATTGTGAGTTCGGCCCTCTGGTTGTAATATGACCAAGCTGTGCGCTGAGCTTACTCTTGAGCATGCAACGTACAGTTGGCCATGTGAACAATAATCTTGTTTCAAATCTCACAGCTTGGATTGCTGCTGTCATAATCGGTTTGAGTTTCATGGTTTGTTTTAATTACGACAGTATTTGTAGGACTTGTGTTGAAGAGACATTCAGCATCTGTCAAGCGTTGTAAGTATACAACCAGTTTCATCGATAACCTCACATCCAGCTTTTGAGAGTTTAAACATTCATAAACATCAAAGTGTCCACTACTGAAATCGTCACCTGTGAATCTAAGATGTTTAAGAGGCATTGGCGGTTGTCTAAAGGTATAAAATATTTGGCCATTTCGGTACACTTGAAAGTGACAATCGAACAATTCAGCGGCAGCCATCAACTCACATGCAGATCCATAGGTGAAGGGCTTAAGCATTTCACTCTTCTAGTGCTCCTGTGTAGTATAATTATCTCCTGTACCGTCATCAGTCCACACCTTGAACCTGTCCCAGTCATTCAATACATAAGACACAATGTTCCTCCGGATATCAAGATTGAGCCTGATATGGCCGTGCAATATGTAACAAAGAGAATGGAAAAGGTAGGTGCCATCTCCGGGCATGGAAACCACTCAGTAAGTGACAGTTCTTTGATCGATGGTGATCACCTCGATAGACATGTTAATGCGGGTACGGTTGGAATGATAAAGGAGATGGATACCTGAACAATGTAAAGTAAGTCTAAAATACCTACACAATAACTATAATCGTAATAAATGAACAATAAAACAGTGGAGAAGCCGTGGATTAAATAAAAAGGCTGTAGTTATCAGCAGGGAGACGTGAATCCCATGGCGCAGCAAGGAAGGGAATGAAGAGACTGGAGCGACGGACAGCCTTATATAGGCAGGCAGCCAACAACGTGGGAGGCGTGAGGATGGGGGACCCAACGCCGCCTCACACGGTGACTGAGCTGCAGGCTGTGGATGTATATATGTACATAAGTAGGATTCAGCGTTGGGAACCCGCGTACCAAATTTCTTGAAGATGGGCCCATAAGTAACAAAGACTGTTGAAAAGTTCAATATGGTGGCCGACAGTGGCATCATACCACCGAAATAAGTACCAAATTTCAGCCTTCTAACAACACGGGAATTTGGAGAATTAGTGACGTTGGAAAGTTCAATATGGCAGCTGACAGTGGCGTCATACCACCGAAATAAGTACGTACATTGGTTTCGGTTAGCGCAGGGAAGCCGCCTACCAAATTTCGTGAAGATGGGGCCATAAATAAGAAAGTTCAATATGGCGGACGTTGTTGACCATTATGACTGTTATGCGTAGAATTTCAAAATAAAACCTGCTTAACTTTTGTAAGTAAGCCGTAAGGAATGAGCCTGCAAATTTTCAGCCTTCTACCTACACGGGAAGTTGGAGAATTAGTGACTTTGGAAAATTCAATATGGCGGCCGACAGTGGCGTCATACCACCGAATTAAGTACGTACATCGGTTTTGGTTAGCGCAGGGAAGCCACCTACCAAATTTCGTGAAGATGGGGTCAGCCTTCTACCTACACGGGATGTTGGAAAATTAGTGACATCGGAAAGTTCAATATGGCGGCCGACAGTGGCGTCATACCATCGAAATAAGTACATACATCGGTTTCGGTTAGTGCAGGGAAGCCACCTACCAAATTTCGTGAAGATAGGGCCATAAATAAGAAAGTTCAATATGGCGGACGTTGTCGAACATTATTGACCATTACGCGTAGAATTTCGAAATAAAACCTGCTTAACTTTTGTAAGTAAGCTGTAAGGAATGAGCCTGCCAAATTTCAGCTTTGTACCTAGACTGGAAGTTGGAGAATTAGTGATGAGTGAGTGAGTCAGTCAGTCAGTCAGTCAGTCAGTGAGGGCTTTGCCTTTTATTAGTATAGATAATATTTTTTTTAAATTGTAACTTAACTCCTGCATGTCTTTTACTACACCTAATTGCCTGAGGTTATAGATGTAGGAGGGAAGGTGGACAGAAGTTATATACTATATTACCTTATAAACAGTGTTAAGTCTGTGAGATTAGAGGCATTCTGACAAAGGCTACATATTAATAATACAATAGGGGAAAGTAAGGTAAAATATATTACTCTACCAAGACAAAACAATGACAAAAACAACGAAGAAGGGCATGTAATGTGTCTCCACTGTGTCACATAAAGAAAACTGAAATGGTAGCAAAATCAAACTTTTTCAGAATCAGTCTAAAGGAAAAACAAACCCAAAATGTAATCTACAAGTCAAAAAGTACAAAACAAATGAAAACACACATACAAATGTGTTTAAAATTACAGTTCCCATAGTAACACTGGCAGCATAGTAGCATACGTACTCACACTTGGCGACAGTAGTTTTGACAGAAACAGTGACATCGGGAGACTGCATGAAAAGATCAGAATTCAAACAGGGATGAAAACCGGGGAGACTGCATTTAAATAAACAAAGTTGAGGATGTGTAGCCAGAATCATGGTTTAAGAACAGAGCTATAAGTAGTAAGCAGAGAAACACGTAACCAGAGCCAAACTTGAGACATAATTTGTAGTCAGAGGGCAGAAAAAGAAGTCCTTACTACTAACTGAGAAGCTAACAATATGAAAGACTCTTAAGCATTATTAGTTTGTGAATCCAATTCTTGGATGACCAAGTTTCTCTCAAAATTGCTGTCACCTTGCACAAGTAATAATATGGCATTGTGGTAATGATGTCACACATCACACACTCCCAGAAGTAAAGCTTACCAATGGCATGGTAGCTCTCAGCAAAACTATCCTGGAATGGTGATGCCTATAAGAAAAACAAAATAATGCTGTGAGTGAACATGAATCATATTACACATTGGTATGCAAATGTTACCAACAGATTCGTTCACCTCCAGAACCCCAAGAACTATATATAAATCATGTTTAAAGGCCAAGAAACAGTTACAATAAATAAATAAACAATACCATAAGGCCGATCATGAAAATTGGCACATTGTCTAAATGTAGATTAGTTGTACCTTTGTGAGGTGATCCCTTATTGTACTGTATCACCTGCAATCCTCTTTTATCTCCCCTACAAATTGGCTTGAGTGTTTGTGTGTCTCTACCCTGCATGACCCTTCAGTGTGTGCACAGAGGATGTTGTTTGTATATTATGTAAAATTTTATTTGGTGTATTTTTGCTCTCATTTCACTTTGGAAGAGGTAGGTGAGGAATTTTCTATTCTTAATATTTGTGTTTATAATTTTATATATGGAAGAATGGGTATTGTTTACATTTTACAATGTTTGTTACTTTTTGTAATATTTGTTGTTTTTATACTATTTTGAAATAAAAAAAAAAAACCTAAATACAAAAATAACAAAGGATTCAAATTGTATGCCCACCAGCTCCCCTCACTGGAAACTTTTTAAATTAGTTTCAAATAAATCCTTTCAAGTGCTTTGACATTTACAGTTCTAGCATAATTATTCATGTCATATCTCGTGATTTCAATGGTTTCTTAGCAACAAAGCAAGTATATAAATCATGTGAATGAGTGCAGCTCTTTACTCTTAACAGAGCTCCTGAAGGACTGTCATATCTTCTAATCAGGAATATTTAGGTGATCGTTCTCCACATCCTCAAAGCCATTTGCAAGATGCTTGGATTTTTCCGTGCCGTGCTTGAATGTATAGCTTCAATCACAACCTGGACTGGGCTGCAGCAAATGTTCTCAGAACTGTTGGTGGGTCTGCTATGGGCTGAAAGTCAGAGAAGACATCCATCAGAGACCTGGGACTTATCAGAGGCTGATGAGATTCAGGATTTAACAGGTCAGCTAATAGATAAAGACATAAAGGTAAGTGAGCTACAAGAGGAGATCAACTTCCAGGAAGATTGTCTACCAGAATACCCCACCAATACAAAAGCTCTTTTAGAACAAGAGCATTTGATCAAGGCTGATATTACAAAAGAGGATCAGCTTTTCCAAATAACTTGTAGTGGAGCTGAGGCTGCATACAAAGAGAATACACAAAAGCACACAGAAGAGCCAGAGGGTGTAGCTGTTTATGATGAACCAAAACCTGAAGAACTTCTGGTGGAGCTGGTATTTCATCCAGAGCAGGGACACAAGAAAAGAACCCCGAATGAAGAACTAATGCATATAATGACTGAACAAACGCAAGAGAATATTTGCTTTCACCCTAAGAAAAAGGACAAGATCAAAGAAAATGAATGGATTATAGAAGAACTGCGTGAGGAAATTCACCTTCTCCAAGAGCAGGAGAGTAGAAAAAACAAAGAGATAGAAGAGAATGAAAGAATAATCAAAGGCCTGAAGGAGAAAATTTGCTTTCTCCAGGAGCAGGAGTCTAGAAGAAATGCCCATCCAGAAGCACAACAACAAATGCTGGAAGAGTTACAAGAAGAAATTCGCTTCCTTCGTGAGCAGCTGCCAAGGAAAAATGCCCAGCTTGAAGAACATGAACAGAGAATGAAACAGTTACAAAAAGAGATTTGCTATGTTAGAGAAAAGCACCACAGAAAGGACATCCAGTTCGTTGAGAATGAAAGAATTATTCAAGAGCAGCGAGAAGAAATCCGCTTCCTTCGAGAGCAAGAGCCCATAAAAAATGCCCAGATAGAGAAATGTGAAGGAATAATTGAGGAACTCCAAAAAGAAATCAAATTCCTCATAGAGCAAGATGTCAGAAAAGATGCCCTGAATGAAGAAAATGAATGGGTAATAGAAGACTTGCAGGAAGAAATTCGCTTCCTCAGGGAGCAAGATCCTAGAAAAGATGCTCAGATCGAGGACAATTTAAGGATAATTGCAGAACAGAGAGAGCAAATTGCGATTCTTCATGAGCAGGAATATCAGAAGGACACTTCCCTCAGAGAAAAAGAACGTATAATCAGAAACTACAAGAGGAAAAACAGCTCCTCTAAACGCAGGTACAGGCGCAACAGAAGAAAGACGCAAAGTATGAATTTGAGTAACCCTGACCAAGATGAGAGTACTCACTACTGAGGTGCGGTGTGTGCTTTATTACAACATTACTGCAGCCAAACGGAAATATAGTAACTAGGGTAATGGTGAACTACAGGATTTTGAAATGTAATATATTAATTTTTTGGATAATTTATTTCCACCTGGAATAAGATGTAGTATTTGCCGGCAGAAATGTTTACATATTCATCACGTAACACTGAATGTGACTGCCATGTGGATATTACAAGCATGTCTTCTCAGCCATGTCTGTCAGGTTTGCATAAAGAACGTGGCAGCTCAATAGGTAAGAAAACTATACATACCATATTTACATACTTCATCTCACTATTTTCTATCTAAATAAATATCTCTTAAATTAAGAGTTATGAAAATTCAATCAAAATAAACTCAAGCAAAACTATCGCCCTGTTTATGAATTCTGAGCATTACACATCGGTGGTCATGCTATGCCAACGCTTGCTCTGTTTTTTTTTATTACGGCCACATTGTCAGAAATCATAGCCAA